>NC_065517.1:8150836-8167395 GCF_006386435.1 Epinephelus moara | reverse complement strand
ATACACTTGTATAAACATATTAATGGGTAGAATATTCAGATTCAGATTCAGATTGACAATAAACCATGCCAAATATTACACACTGGCCCTTTAACTTCACACAAAAAAATGGCATAAACATACTTTAACTAAAATCAGTATGCAAATATGAATGTAGTTGAACTACCAGCAAGCTATCATTAAACTGATTAGTCCACTACTCACACTGTATATATAGTATGTATAGTTGTGAAAGTTGTGATTCTAAAACAAAGGGATGCAAGTTTTGAAGCAAAATGGACCAAGGTGCTAAAGATTGAAGTGGATTGAAGTGAAGTACCAACAGTATTTCTGCAGTGCCATGGTGATTTGTCCTCTTAAAAAACATCAGTTGTAATGCCCATTTTCATTAATGCAAGGTTATATTCAACCTCTTAATATAATTTCACTCTTTATGATTAGTCATCAGATATACACATACATATCTGCAGTACAGCAGGTACTCAGACACACTGACAGGACTAAATAGAGTCTCTTGAGCTATAATGACAGAATGATATATAATTATGCTTCTCAGCAGAACAGTGTTAAGTTGAAATAAATCCACACTCCTGCTAAAAGCTTGATGGAAAAGATGCTTTGCTGGCTTCTCCCATTTCCATTTTTCAGGAGAGAAGTAGTACGAGGTACGAAGCCTTGAACAAGATCCACAAGGGACACGGCAGGTCAGCTGATTTGTTTCCTGCTGCTTCAAAAGCTGCTGCTATAGATTCACCTTGCATGTACCACGTTTTCCCTGAGCAACAGCTGTGTGTGGGAGTCTGCACTGTCCTATCTGAATTGTTTAGCTGCTCCTCCAAAACTGCAGGCTCCACAATGTCGTCTCCTTAGCAACAATGCAAAGCGCACAACTAAAATCTATTGAATTTCTTCCAATATAAGACAGATGAGGAGGGGGGGAGTTTGGAGTTGCCGGTGTCCAAAGTGCATGGAACATGAAATCAATATTCTACTTGGCAGAGAACTTTAGACGCTGTGTTGTTTGCCCGTTGGCTCATCGGTCAGGGGGTCAACTCTTTGAGCATCCATCATGGGCTTCTGCATCCAGCCGGGAGCCAAGCCGTGCCCAAGACAAGCTCCAGCCGAGAGGGTCTGCCCAGGGAGACGGGCGGCAGGGGTGGGGGTTAGGCAAATGAGCTCACTGGAGAGATGGGTCGCCTATGTTAAATAATCACTCTTCTTCTGCTCAGTCGGGTGGTTGGAGGAACTGTTTGAATGCTGCGTTCAAAGGCTTGATTTCCATTGCGGCTGAAAAGGCGTGCTTGATTTCTTTATCCTCCCTCCTCAGGCCTCCTCTCTGAGCTCTAATTGCCTGCTCCTAAACATACACCTTTTGTTGTGCCCTGATAAAACTACCACTCTCCATACAAATTGGTTGTCGGGAGCAGTTACACAGATGCACTCCAAACTATCCTATTAATTGCCTCATTCTTTAATGGACATAATTGTTGTCTCTACACAACAAACCCTTGGACATACATATTCATTAGATAATGAATTGTGTTATATTTCATTAATGGAAGAAAGGATAAGGATGTGGGAAGTGTAATTTCATTAACACTGTACTAAACAGTGTGCTAAATAATTTGCCAAATCGGTTTCATTATGTATAGCTAATTGTATCTTTCTCATAAACACAGCAATAATCAGAACGGCAGCAAAGGCGTAGCAGCATAAGTGGCAGCATCCTCTTAACTGCTCGCAAATGCAGCTAATTATGATGTCATGTGCGTCTGGCCGCACTTCCTCCTTTTAAAGCATGCAGGGTATTTTCTTCAAAATGGTATGGCATTGTGCTGCAATGTCAGAAGTGAGTGGGCTGAGAGTTAATCATTTAGAGATTGTGTGGAGATTGCTCTGAGGCTAATTTCTTTCTTTGCAGTTGGTGATTAATGCCTGGTCTGTGAGGTCATTGGAGATAAGGCCCCGGCCGCTCCGTTAGCTCCCAGTGAAGATAATGCAGAGCAGACTTTATCAAGGGCACGGAGGCAAGGGGAGCACAGAATACTGGGGGGACTCTCCATGCATATGGCCATAACGAGATATTATCGCCCATCAAGCAGCACAATCAATTACTCCATCCCTGCAGGACTCCTCATGGTTGGAGAGAGAAGACAGAGGGCATGATATGTCATAGGAAATCTTTAAGAATTCTCTCATGCTGCTGACCTGCTTTTCCTAAGGGGTGTTTTTGTTCAAAGCCAGAAAAACACAAAAACAGAAACAGGAACATTCACTTTCCCCAAGTAAAAGCCTTGGTATGCTTAAAGTACATATCAGAAAATCTAACAGCTTCTACAAACCTTGTTCCTTTGGGTTTAGATACAAATCGATATGGTTAAGGGACAATCATGGCCAACAATGTCGACTACTGGTGAGCAGTAATCATCCATGTCAAAGTAACACACTGTATGCTAATATGCTGAGATTTCATTGGATTTAGGCACAAAAACTACTTGGTTCAAGTGATGGAGAGACCAGAACTAGGCTTGGGTGATATCATGGTATTACAGTATATCAGTGTATTTAGAAATCCAGACGGTATGATTTATGATAAAGTCAAAAATACAGACGCTCCTCTTCCTGTTAAACTGATACAGAGATGGCATTATCGGGGTGATGTCGTGCACTGCACATACCACCAGGGGTCAGTCTCTATGGGTGAAACAAGAAACTGATGGCTTAGATCAACTGTGAGTCCTGGGGACAACGTTAAGGGACTAAAACTGGAAAGACGTCAGGGAAAAACAGCATATTTTCACAAAACCAGGGAAAGTGATTGTTGGAACAGTGTGAAGACAAATCAAAATGGTTTTAATGAGTTTTATTTTGTTTCTGAATGAAGTGAGGTGGCACAATGGTGCAGTGGTTAGCATTGTTACCTCACAGCAAGAAGGTTCCTGGTTCAGATCCAGGGTGGAGGGTTTAAACCCCAGGGTTTAACTTTTTTCTGTGCTAGTCTGTATGTTCTAGCGTGGGTTTTCAGCAGGTACTCCAGCTTCCTCCCACAGTCCAAAGACATGCAGGTTAATTGGTGACTCTAAATCGTCTGTTGGTCAATGGTTGTCTGTCTGTGCGTCAGCCCAGTGATAGTCTGGCGGCCTGTCCAGGGTGTGCCTGCCTCATGCCCAATGTCAGCTGGGATAGGCTCCAGTCCCCTGTGAAAATCAATGAATGAATGAATGAAGTGTGTTTTAGGATGTTAACAAGGCAACTGACCCTTTGCTAATTCCCGCTCCTCAAACAAAGACTGGCCAATCATAGTGTTGCATCAGCTAGCTTCATCAAGGGTCCGACAACTACACAGCTGTATTCCATAGACTCTCGTGCAATCCTTTCATATTTCCTTCATTTTCAGGCTGGTTTTGAGGATTTTGTTGTGAATTAATGATACTTGTTACCTGGAGAGATTGGAGGGAGACAAACGTTTCTTCTCTGTCCAAAACCAAAATAGACCCATAAAAGTGTAGGGTTAGCTCGCTAGCCATTGCAGATATAGCCTACTGAATGTATTCACATGCTGCTATTGCTTTTAAATGATTATTACAGGGAACAAAGACCTACCCTGCACTAAGGGAAGCAGTGAAAGGAAGCAGGGGAACTTTGCTGATATTCAACAGGCTGTGTGTTATCGCAGTGTGCCCAGATGAATGTTGTTTGGCTTCTCCCAGAGCTCCTGCCCATTCAGCAGCGGAGGTCCAGGTGCTGGCGGTGAAGCCAAACACTGTTAATCTGCACAGAGTGTAATGACACACAGCTGGTTGAATATTGGAAAAGTTTCCCTTTATATTCATTGTCTTCTGTCGTGATGACCAATGATGTGGAAGTTTACTTTTACACTGCGGCCTGTAGCCTATAGTTCAGCTTTAGCTTCTAACTATCGTTGTCTTTTTAACCTGTTTTTGCTGGTGAGTCAGTTTGACACCCTGAATATATTCTTCAAGCACATTTCGTAGACCCCTCTGTCTGCTTCTCTTTGGAATCACTTTGTAGTTTTTCCAGAAATGTCATAATATTTCTTCATTATTGCTTGGGAGTGCAGTTAGCTACAGTGTGGGCTCCATGCTCACTGCAGCAGCTTGACAGACAATCACATGTCTTCTGAATTCATAAGGTGCACAGCTGTATTTTTTTCTATTTCATAAGGAAAACAGGTGTAATTAATAGATGACTGTAAGAAGTAGGTGGTTGTTGTTGGTTTTTACAGAAATACAGTCCTATACCCTATATCACCATGAATAGTCAAAGAGATATCAAGCTATGAAAAATTGGATACCGCTCAAGCCTTATTGGAGTTTTGGTAAGGTTAGGGCTAGTGCAGCTGCTGACCTGCAGAAACAGAAACATTCTTGTTTAAGGTCAGGTAAAGATAAACACAGATAAAGGCAAAATACAGTAACACAAATTTTAAGCCTCTCTTGGCCTCAGTAAAGAAAAAAAAGGCAGAGGGCAGAGTCTCTGCTGAAAATAAACTGCCACGCACTTCTAGTGAGTCACACATGATGTTTGAGAGGGATTAATTCAGCCTGAGTCTATGTGTTGTGTTTTTTTATGAAAATCCTGCAAAGTATATCATCAAGATGAAGTGCATGTTGGATTGTCTAACAGTGTCTAAAAACTCTTTTGCCAGGCATAGAAAGTACTTGTTAGTGTGAAAAAAAAAAGAAAGAAAAAAAGATAATTGTCATGGCTGAAAGAAAACGTTGTCGACAGCTGGCAAGAGAGATGATGTGAATACCATTCTACTATGTTGAAGTCAAACATTTTTAGCCTGATCTGCCACGGATTGGAAAAGGTTAGGCACAACTTGGTTCGAGTTTGGGAAATGAGTGAATATTTATAAGGGGTGAGAAGTGAAGAATAGTTTCTGGTATTAAAGTCTTATACTTTGCATGCCCAACCACCCAATCCAGCCTCCTCCCTAAAGGCCTCAGTATGCTTTCGGTGAAATGCTTCTAGAGTTGTTTAACCCTGTCTGAAACACCAACAAATAAGAATTAGAAAGCTTTCCCCCAGTCAAAGTTACAGTTTGTGCGCTGATCTGCCAAGGATTAGTTAAAGATAGGCAAAAAAAAAACAATAAAACTTTGTATCAGTTGGGAACAATCGTTGTCATGGCTCTAAGATAACCACCTTTATTACTTTTAGGACATTAAACCCAACACACACACACATGCACGCATGCTTATTCAGGTCACTTTTGGGGAAATTAGACTTGCATTCATTTCCTGGAGACTAACCCTAACTCTACCCCTAACCTTGGCCTTACCCCAACCTTAGCCTAGCCCTAACCTTAACCACTGACCCAAAAATTAGCTTCTTTCTGAACTGGGGACACGACTTTAGCTATTCCCAATGGACTGTTCTTGACTCTGGTCTCTGTCCCCAAAGTCACACCCACAAACAAACACACTCATAGGCCTTTTTTTTTCTCTGTGAAACCAGCCAGCTAGTTGCTGACATCTGATGGTTAAATGAGGTAAATTAATTTACCAGGGGCTCTCCTTACACAAATGCTGTGGACTAATGCAGGGCCTCTCACTGAGTCGAGAAGAGAGCAATCAGTCCCTGTGCTTGGTTCTTTCAGGGTGAGCGATTGCATGCGTGCGTACCCTTCCCAGTGCAAAAAACACTTTAAGGTTATTCACTCAGGCTGACGTCTGCTTCAAGCCAAAGCACAGTTTAAGATAAGGCTTCCATTGGTGAAAACAAAACAGTGAACTCCTCGGCAAACTCTTGCGTGTTTCATATGAAAGTATAAAGACTGTCTCAGCTGTATTCAGATGATTTCTTGACAGAAAATGTGCTTTTGTAAGCACATGGGGGATTTTAAGCCATATATTTTGCCTGATTACATATGTTTTATATGCAACATAACTCATGACATGTTCAAGTTACGAATGCCTGAGGTTAACAGTTGATACTGATGCAGCTTGAAAGTCTTAAAGGATAAGGCAGGGGATATCATATATTTTTCTTATTGTCAACAAATTCCTCTTTATAAAACAAATACTGAATATATCCACTAACAAGTATTGTGTGTGTGTGTGTGTGTGTGTGTGTGTGTGTGTGTGTGTGTGTGTGTGTCATGGCCTGATATATCATATTGCTCTGTGCCATAGAGCTCCATTGTTGTCTAACAACTATTAAAAACACATCAATGAGCCACACTGTTGCAATGGATGAAGTGGCAGATCTTCCTATAGGTGACATAGGCAGCTGCCTAGGGCGCCACCCAAGGGTGTTGCAGTAGGAGAAAATGAAAAAATGAAAACCCAAAAGCCGTCCAGGAAACAGTACAAAAACAAAAAGAAGAAAAAGTACCTAGTTAATAAATTACTCTAAGTAGAAGTTGCTTTTCATTTGAATATTTTTAGGGTGTAATAATGAAAATAAAAGAGGATCAATGAATTCAAAAGGCCAACAGACCACTGGCTGCAAGATAAGTTTCCATGTAGGCACATGGAAGGGCAGACAGGGGTGCTCTCTCTGCCTTATGCTTTCCTAAGGTGTTCCTGACTGAAATGTCTTTTTGGACAGGGACCAGAGACACAATTTGTTTTGATTTTGATGTTGACAATGCAGCAAAGTTAAATTAATTCCTTTTTTGATGAGTAAAAAAATAGCATTTGGTCTCAAATGCATATGCAATATGATGTAGATATGGTGTGTATTCATGAGCGATAGTATGGCAAAACAAGATTTTTCATAGGGCCCCCAAAAAGCTAGTCACGGGGGTGGAGCAGCAGGTTGTCAAGGACAGAATGCAATGCAGAGATCTCATCGCAGCCTTATGTCCCACAGGGGATGAAGAGGAGTCAGAAAGTTAGTAAGTGGTTAATATTAGTGACATGATTTGTCGCAGAGTTTTGACTCCTCATAGTTAATATAACGGTATCTTCAGCTCACTCACTGTAAATGCAAACATCATGTACTGACTTGTTAACTATAACGGTACCATTAAAATGGAACAGTCTAACGTTAGCTAACTGGTAATGTTAACTTTAATATTAGCAAGCTTACCTCACTGACTGGGGTTGATTCCCCATTAGCTGTGGCTGTCATGAGGTCAGAGGCTGGTGGCTCTGTGCCGTGCATGTGTGTGCAACCAGTTTCATTGTCATTGCTTGTTCATTGTAACATCGTGAGGGTGTTTTTCTTTACTCCCTAGGCTACTGTAGTATAAAAAACACCTTAAAACACATTTAGTTGGGGTTTTGCATCTGCATCTGCAGTAAAGATGCTCCTCGTGTGCTCTTACCCCTCTCGATCCATTCCGACTTTTAGCAGGCTAATTGTAACAAAAGTTTAAATGGCAAATGTAGTGAAACAAAAAATAGATTACCAGCTCAAAAATATACCTGAGTAAAGAGTAGAAGTAGAAGTACAGTTTTTTTTTGTTTGTTTTTTTAAAAAGGAATTTAAAAAGTACTCCTTAAAACATCCTTTAAAAATCAAACAACATAAATTCACAGCACAATAACACTGCACCAGAGACAAAAAGATGTTAAGATGATATACTCATTTAGGGGGTCATTCCATCACCAAACTTTCTTGGATGGACTTCTTCATTCTACTTATGATAACTGAGGTTCCTATTGTGCTGGCTTTATATCTTGAGTATTCAAAACACTTCTTAAACTAAATGTCTCTTGTTTGTATATTTTTTGTTAGTGTCCAACATCCATCTAAGTCATTATCTCTGCAAAGCCCCTGCAGAGCTGAGACTGCACATCCCACCATTATCAGTTCTACAAAGTCCTTTAGCCAGTCATTCAAACAAAAACAGTTTGGTTTCCTTATATTTCACTTCATAAGAATGAGTCTTTTCTCAGAGAGGAATGCCAGTGTCGTCAGGCATTGTATTACTGCAGGTTTCTGTCCATCCATTTTGACTCCCGACAGGCACACTTCCAGCCATAGTCATACATCTACATCTAATATTTAACACAACAGATTTGGAGTCTTTCCCAGAATTGTCTCATTTCTGTGCAGTGCCATAATATATATTAAAGATCTTTTCTCTCCACAGCCATGCCAGCATAGGTCTGACATATTAGGATTCATTTTATTCAGCTTCTGTGGAGTTACATATACACAGTACAAATCAATCTTCTGTATGACCTTATATATCTAACATATTTTGATAAGTATAATTTATATGTCATATTTTAGTGTCTGCTTGTTCTAGTAGTAGGTGATTTCCAGACCTGCCTTTAAATTTTAACTTAAGTCACTGTCACCAGCTATAATACACACGTCAACTGTCTTGTTCCTAATCGAGTCCCATAACCTAGTATGAATCTCAGAGAGTTGGGGACAAGAGGAGTGGACTCCAGTCACAGGGCTTGGACTCAAGTCAGACACAAGTCACAAATTTGATGACTTTAGACTCGACTTCACAAAATCAAAAAAGACTCGCAGCTCAACTTGGAATTTAACATCAGTGTCAGTTTGTTTCATGCATTGTGTCTCATCAAAATACACTTCCATTTTAATAGAACATGTACAGTGTCTGCTCTTTAGGTGTGAACAGTCTTTTTCAAAATAAACTCACAACTGTGGTGAAACACCTCCTTTTTTGTCTATTTCCTAGTGCAACAAAAGCATGTGGTTAGGTTTCAGAAAAAACATCATGATTTGGCTTAATTTGACACAGAAAGTGAACAGAGGGCTCCCAGGTGAAAGTCCAGGGTTTATTGGACCGATCCACCTCCCCTCCCGCGCACTCTATGGAGACTTTCCAGCTCCCTATATTATGTTGTTACCAGCGGTGTATCATAATGCTGCCTGATGGTGTATCAAACTGCCTCGTAAGGTGTCTTTTTGCATCAGTGTCTGATGCTAAAATCACTAATAAAACCACACAGATTTCATACAAAAAGACTATGCTTGGGGCGTCGGTGGCTTAGTTGTAGAGCAGGCGCCCCATGTACAAGGCTGTTGCCGCAGCGGCCCGGGTTCCAGTCCAGCCTGTGGCCCTATGCTGCATGTCATCCCCTCTCTCTCTCCCCCTTTCACACTTAACTGTCCTGTCCATTAAAGGCAAAAAATGCCCCAAAAATATCTTTATAAATAAAAAAAAAAAAGACTATGCTTGACACAAAGTTATCTATGGGTTTACTTTTAACTAGTTCGGTTGGATTGCAAAAAAAGTCAATATGCCCATACAACAGTATAACTACATTACAAGAAAAATAATCTACAGTTGTACACTGAAATAAAACCATGACCTTATCAGAGCTGTGTGGGAGGACAAAAGATCACTAATAGTGATCAAATTTTGCTAAACTTCCACAAAATAATTTTTCCTTCAGCTATGGCAGTCCTTAACATTTGTTAGATTGTGCCATTGGTAAAATATTTGCTAAATGCAGGGGTAAAGTGGTCACCAGCAGCAGATGTCAACCTACACAATATAACCCACTCCCACTCAAAATATTACAGTGAAAGACTTCTTGTTGCTGGGAAACATAGGAAAGATACATTCACAACCTGTTTCTAAAGATTAACATCTTAAGTAGGAACAAATGTGTTTGTGTTTGAGCACCACTGACAGAGAGGGGAGGATGGGAAGTATTGTGAGACGGACAGACATATTGTTGGTTTTGATCTTTTTTGGGGGGTTTTATGTCAATTAGACAAAACTATTACATAAATAATAACATCATTGTATCATTTCCATGAAAATTCATGGGTTTACATTATACAGGCCTCTCTCTTGTATTTTCTTTATTAAGCAGAATGATTTGTGCTTTTGGAAAACATGGGATATAATGAAGACACACTGGGAAAACAGAATTGTCTGCTCTCAAAAACATAACAAGAACTCCTGAGTGTTACTCCTCTTCACAGTATGTGCATGATTTCAAACATATTTCTCTAAAGTGATAGAGATGCTCTAGCACATCATGCAAATTAGTTTTGATTACTGCTGTAAAACAGCCATAGGGACATCTCTCGCAAGTGGATATGATTGGAATCAAACTGGTGTTTGATATTTGTTAGAAACCGGCAGGAATTAAAGTCGCACCATATGAAGCAATTTTAATTACTTTACCCAAACACGGGGGCAATGGGACTCCCGCATCCTCTCTGAATGGCAGTGCAGGATGGAGATTATTTTGAGCCCACAGCACATCAAATTAATGACAATTATGAAGGATCTTGTGGTCAGCACTTACACATCACGTCAGTGTCTCCAGGCGCCAGCCAGCGTGTGTGCCTGAGTGGTGTGTGTTTGCTTATGTGGATATGGCCGGAATGCGCAGCGAATCCCCTTCAAGTATCTCCTAATTAGACCCAGCACGCCCTTCCTGCTCTCATGCAGTGTACTGTTTCACTCCACACCCAATTATTTTAATCCTCTGATTGCTCAGAGAGCACCCGGCCTGAGAGTCTACAGAGACAGATACTGCTGGGGAGATGAGTGCGTCTGGAAATGTGGACACATCAGCCACCACTGGGGCCTCATCACCGGGCCCTCTGCCCCCAGGGCTCTACAGTTCTGGCCTGCTGTGGGCTCCACTGGGGTTACTCCGCCTAAAATAAGATGTCAAGGGATTTTCCACGCTCTTGTCAGCATTCCTGCCCGCCCGCCAGACTCCTTAGTCGGACTCCTTGGTGGATTAAAAAAGGTGTGATCTATTTACCGAGACAGTCCACTTAAAATGTGGCAAACTTTAACGTGAAATCGCCTTTGTTTCAAAATAAATCCCAAAGTAGCGATGAAGCAGATCGAAGATTTAATGACTTATAATAGAAAAAGATATATTTCCATATATTATACGGTAAATTACATCATACATTCATCAGGATATGCCTGTATAATGAAATACAATGGATAGCTCCCTCTTGGTCAATTATGATGACCATGCTGTATAAGGTAGCAGGGAGAGTTACAGTAAAGACTCTGGGTTGGGAATGTGATCCCCACTTGAAGCCGATATAGAGACACAAAGAAAGACGTCTCCCTTCTCCACTGTCACTTACACACTGCGAGGACCGTGCATGGTTAAAGTGTCCGTCTGCATTCCTTTGTTATTGTTTCTGCTGTGGACCTCAGCACAATGGAAACCATTTCATGCTGTCACATTGCAGAGGATACTGTGTCATTTTCCAGCGCTTGGAGTCAAAGTGTGAGTAATGTGATAAAGCAATATTTTTTTTCACACATGTGAACACAGTGGAGTAGGGGGTACATAATACTCACCTAAAATTCCCATCGTGGCTGATGTAATTGATGTAATAGTGTTACACCCTGAGGTTAATAATCCATCTGCAACTACAGTGTCATTTTCATTCCAGTGGCCCCCAACCCCATTCATCCAGACTTACTGAGCCACAGCAATTAGAAAAGGAGGAAACCAAGAATAATTCAATTATACCTTGGTATATGGCCAGAGAGAAAGTTGGGTTACCCACACAACTCTGATGTCACATAATTGTCACTAGTAAAAGGTTATATTAAAAGGCTTTTAATTATTGAACGGATGATTATTTAGATTTATGTGAAGATTTATCAGTTGGCCAGAAACACAACTCCAAAAAATGTTGCTCTGTGTATGTTGGAGTAAATAAGCGGCTAACATGTGAGCATGACTTGGAAATATGTCATATGTTGCATTTACACCCACTTCTACTGCCCCCTAGTGGCAAAAAGAATTAATCAGAAAAGTGCACTCAACACAGATCTCCACCAGGCCACCTGGGGAGATTGTGGCAATTCTAGTTTTCCTACAAACAGGCACTGTATTTGAATATACTTTAACGGAGGTATGATGTAATTATGAGGATAAATGCGTTTTTAGCAACTAAAACACAGCCACAAATCTTTCATCCATGTTATTCATAACTGGACTTTTAACACTATTTCCTTTGTCTGTAGGCTACAGCACAACAAAGAAGAAAATAACAACAATAAACACAATATAAATAGACAATAAACAAACAAACATTCAACTTCATAGCCAACTTACTTACTTACCAGAAAGCGAGGCAGCTGTGCCTACAGGAATTGTCCATCTAAGCTCCCTTTGATGGCAGTAAAGATAACAAAAACGGCTGACTTATTTATTTCATATTTTGCCTAATTAAGTAGATCTTAAGACATGAAATTATTCTGCAGATGCTGTGGTTTAAAATGAGACCCAATTTTCCATGGATGTCAGTTTTTGAGCCGTGACAAAGGCCAAAACGGGCCTGCGGGGTACAGTAAGGCATGTTGTTTTTAGCCGAGACGATTTCCGGAAAACTTGCATCCCCTACCTACGGCTTAAGAGGAGTGAGGAGTCAGCAGTAAGTGACAGTATAAAACAGACAATACAACAGGTTTTTCAATAACTGAATCACTGCAACCAGGAGATATCATTGAGCATACAGTTTTTAATGTGCAAAAAAAAATATATTAGGCTAATTGGTCCAGTAGTGTGAGATTAGTTCTGGACAGACAGATACACGCACTCACACATGTACGCACCAGACCAAAGGTACAGTATGATCCACTCCAGGCTTAAGCCTGGTGGAGATAAAAGCCAAAGTCAATCTCTGTTATTGTTTTTTCAGATTTCTGCCTCCATTCCAATACAGTAGAAATAAATGCAATTTTATTTTTGGTGCTCACATCATTGAAATATGACAATTAAAATATTTAACAGCAGCTCTTTCCAGAAAATGTATCCCTATTAATTAGGATCCAAAGACCTCACTGTGAACTCTAGCCACTGGGATTTTTCTTTGGTAAAAAGCAGTTTCAATGCAAACTGGTCAAGTTAAATTCAAAAAGGTGCTGGAAACATTCCTCAGAGATCTTGGTCCATATTGACATGATAGTATCACGCATTTGCTGCAGATTTATTGGCTCCACATCCATGATGCAAATCTTCCATTCCACCACATCCCAAAGGTGCTCTACTGGATTGAGATCTGGTGACTGTGGAGGCCATTGGAGTACAGTAAACTCATTGTCATGTTCAAAAAACCAGTTTGACATGATTTGAACTTTGTGACATGGTGTGTTATCCTGCTGGAAGTAGCCATCAGAAGATGGGTACACTGTGGTCATAAAGGGATGGACACGGTCAGCAACAATACTCAGGTAGGCTGCGGTGTTTAAATGATGCTTAGTTGGTACTAAGGGGCCCAATGTGTGCCAAGATATATCCCCCACACCATGCCTTTCTATCATCTTGAACCAGTCTGGCCATTCTCCTCTGACCTCTGGCATCAACAAGGCATTTTCACCCAGAGAACTGCTACTCACTGGATACTTTCTCTTCTTCTGACCATCCTCTGTAAACACTAGAGATGGTTGTGTGGGAAAATCCCAGTAGATCAGCAGTTTCTGAAATACTCAGACCAGCCCGTCTGGCACCAACAACCATGCCACGTTCAAAGTCACTTAAAATACCTTTCTTCCTGATTCTGATGCTCAGTTTGAACTTCAGCAGGTCGTCTTGACCATGTCTACATGCCTAAATGCACTGAGTTGCTGCCACACGATTGACTTAATGCATTATGGATCAGTTGAACAGGTGTACCTAATAAAGTGGCCAGTGAGTGTATGTTTATTTGGCAAAGTGCTCAGGATGAATGTGTACAGTTTGGTATAAGTAGAACACTGAATTAAATGACACAGATGCCACACTGTCCACTGTCCATCGCCCCACATAAATGACTGATTTCTATCAGCCTGTTGTTCTATTGGCAGCTTGTAATCTTTTCTTCATAAAAAATAAAAATGCCTCTCTCACATTCTACTGTATAATCCTCAACACCCCGGTCTCATAGAACACAGACAGGGACCTGAACGGTGGCGTTAAGTATTGTCAATAAGAAAGCTGTGAAAAATTGATCGCTGGGTTCACTGCAGCAGTATGAGGAAAAAAGTGGGCTAAATGAAAGATAGCTTGAACCTCCCAGACAGAGTGAATAATAAGAGGTGAGGATTAAGGACTTGAGAGGGTGACATGAGGCCACTGGTCTTCGTCTGCACACAAAAGGAATGAAGGCTCTGCTCTCCCTCAAATATTATTACCCTACTCTGCTGCTGAAGTCATCAGCAACAAATACAACAAAAAACTATGCGACCATAAACAGATTCTTGACAGCAGCAGAGAGCGTTACCAGTGTTCTGTCTCTTGCAGGGGGAGTCACATTAATCTTAAAGTTTCCGTGTGAATTCATGTGAGATTCCATTTTGCCACGGGAGATTGACTAAAGAAAAAAGCTCATCTGAATCACCTGGGCTCCTTTGTCTTACCTTATGTCAGAGGGAAAAACATTATCACGACGTGCTGATTAGATCTGAATTGCTTCGCCCCATCTGATAACATGCTACTATGATTATCAGAGACATCTTCCCATCCTGACTGAAAATAAAGGTGACCTTGAACATCATGTGTCCTTTGGAAGCATCCAGTGGCAACAAGTACCCCAAACTAATAGACAAAATATGTTGTTGTTTAACATTGGCTCCAAAATCAAACCATATGAGCATTTTTTGTTCTGGCACCTCTATTGGCAGGATGCTATTATCTGTCAGTTCTTTCCAAAAGGCAGTTATCAAAGTTTGGCATTGCAAACATGCCTAATATAATGCTGCGATAAAGTTTTAGGCACATACTAGGCTAAGGAACAATGGTGGTTGTGGTTCCAGACTCAAGGCGAGGGTATTTTAGAAGCATACTGGTTCATATAAAGTGTCATCTGGCCACATCTGAATGACCACACTCAAAGGCTGGCTGAAAAGGCTGCTGTCATTGAGAGTGGCAAAACACGATGAATCATACATTTTCTCTCCATAGAAATTTGTGGCGTTGAACTTTGTTGTACACATGAAAACTGATAGAAGTAGCATCAGCTGGTGAAGTGACCATGCTTGTTATATTCATGGTTTCAGAAAGCTACAAAAATTGCCTGACACTGAATCTGAATCTAATATCAGAAAGGTGTAAAAGGAGTGGTTGTAGATGCTGACTGATAAGATGACAAGCACTTTTAAGCTAAAGCTAATTGATACCTCTAGACTGTAAGTAAGAGACAGAAGGCAGACCACGGTCCTCCATGTCTAACGCAGAGTTCACAATGGCAACACAAAACATGTCAATTTTCAGTGGAGCACTGCCCGCTTCCTTTCAACAGCTACGTAAACCAATTGGGCTGTTTGCACTGGACATGCTTGCTCGCAATCTGTAGCAATAGTATTGGCGTCTAGTCTTATTTTTTCTGTGTGCTGCAGGCAAATCTGACAAGAAAACACACTTAAAATCTATTATGAACAATATGAAGGATATATAGGATATGATATGAATTTTTAATTTTTAGAAATTATATACTATGCTTACTTATTCCACATCTTTGTCAGCTGTGTCCAAACCAGGCCCTCAGGAAGTGAGCCAGATTTTGAAGTCAATTCGACATAGTGGCCAAACTGTTAAACTACAACCTCTGGGTCTGCCACGTGATGTCATTGGGCCCAAAAAGAGATTTTCACATAAGTTTAAACTGGGCAAGAGATGTCTGTAAATCATACATCTTTGTAATGTCACAATGAAATGAAATAACTTTTTTAATTATTAATTATTGTAATATTACTATATTTGATCCATTTGGTCAGATAACATTCAGAAAATCTTGAAGTGCCACATGATTAAATCATTTTATCCCCACTGAAGTTAGTGGAGGGTTATAATGGAAGTTAGCCACTTGACTGGCAGAAGTTAGCCACTCAGCCAGTAAAGCCCCTTATGCACTTGCTTTGTGGCTCCAATGATGTGAAGATCTAGGTAGTTTTACACCTTTTTACAAACATTTTCTGGCCTCATGTGCTACTGAGCAGCTGTCATAGAAATGAATGGCACTCCACATCCAACACTGTATCCAGTTCTCTTGATACATCCATTAATTAAACAGACAATGAAAGAGATGAGCAGACACTCACACAAGCAGACAGAGGCAGAGCTCTACATGTGATTAGAAAAGAGCAGGGGAGAAGAATCGCTTGTTGAACGGCACTGAGAAATGCACATCTGGTGTGAACGGCCAGGCGACTGTTCGCATGTCAACTGATGTATTGCTGTGCTTCCGCGTCCAGTGTGAAAATGGCCTAAGTCACATTTTTTGATAGCTAATCTGCCACAGTAATATTTAAGGAGTAGTCATGTTTGGTCCTAACCAATGCTGCAAAAGAGTGCCTCAGTGCGTCAGTATTTGACGCCGTGGGCCACTTACCAAGCGTTGGTATTTGACAAGTTGGGACAGACAGTCTCAAAACTTATAAGAGGGGCCACCGCAATGCCAGAGCAAACTATTACTCAGCATTAATAGAAGAAAACAAGAACAACCCCAGGTTTCTTTTCAGCACTGTAGCCAGGCTGACTGAGAGTCAAAGCTCTATTGAGCCTTGTATTCCTTTAGCCCTTAGCAGTAATGATTTTATGAGCTTTTTTAATGACAAAATTCTAACTATTAGAGGCAAAATTCATGACCTCCTGTCCTCAGATAGTACCTATCTAACCTCA
>NC_065517.1:8144405-8148789 GCF_006386435.1 Epinephelus moara | reverse complement strand
GGGATCCCTCCTCAGTTGCTCTTCCTGAGGTTTCTACTGTTTTTTTTCCCCGTTAAAGGGTTTTTTTTGGGGAGTTTTTCCTTATCCGCTGTGAGGTTCATAAGGACAGAGGGATGTCGTATGCTGTAAAGCCCTGTGAGGCAAATTGTGATTTGTGATATTGGGCTTTATAAATAAAATTGAATTGAATTGAATTGAATTGAATTGAATTGAATGAGACCTAGTTGGCTTCTCGGGTGGGCCATCAACACATGCGTGCACCCGCAAACCTCTTGAGTCACATACTTGTGGTCCGTGCATAACTTTCAAAATGTGAAACATCACATTCTGTCAGTCTATGGGACCTGGGCGACCTATGGGACTGATCCAATAAGTATTATAGATTCTGGCAGAATGAGGAGACAAATAGAAAACAAGATGTGCTTTACAATGGTGCCATGCAGAAAACACACACAAGTTTTAACAAAAAACCCCAAAAGTCACGGACAGCTTTTCCTACTTTAGTTTTCTACAGTGGCCTTCCTATGTATTGCAGCAAATTGCCTCACAGCACCAACTACAGTGGGTTAGCAGTGGAAAGCAATGACAACTCCTACGCAGACAAGAGTTTGAAAGCCTCAGTCTGCTTCCATCAAAGAGCTTGTTGGATCATCTAATGGAGTCTAAAATCCCCTTTATGATGACAAAATCAATGACGCCCCCTTTCTGCAGGTGTGTGGAGGTGTTAGAGTCATAGATTTTATAGGGTTAGGTTTCATTTTTCAGCCCCAGAGGTTGCAGCTTGGTCAGCGTAGGCATTTGAACTTCTCTCTTAGACTCTCTTTTTTCATTCTTCCAACAACTACTTTCATTAGGTTTTGTGTGTGTGTAAAAAAAAAAAAGTGCAGCAGAGTGCAACACTACAAATGTCTCTGAGGAGCGACTGTCCGAAAGTATGCATGAATACTGGATGCCCATTTGTACAATTCATTGCCTCAGAACAGGTATATACACCGGCTTTGAGACGTGGTCAGATGATATGTTGTATGAACTAGTTCATTCGAAACTTCATGAGGCTTTGCAGTGTTAAGACTATGTACTTCTCCCATTGCTTCTTAGAGACAATAGCATAGCTTTTTCTCTGTGTTTAGACCTTTTGTCCACTTGCAAACTGCATTTTAAGTCAATGAAAATGGACTTCCTTCCAGGGTGAAGATTTTTTGAAACTCCATTTTCAGTGTTGATGTGTTGACAGGGAAGACAAATATTGGCTTTAATGTTGTCGTTGAGGCAACATTGTGTGCATTTTTCAGACATGACAAAAACTGTGCCAGTTCTAACCTTGTCATCTGGACTTTTTTACATGTTAACACATAAATGTAAAGTTCCTCTTCTGCTATATTGAAGAACAGAACTGTCAGAATGTGCAACTGAGGTCACTGCTCCAGGTAGCCTTCCTTGAATAACCCTTATTCAGGCTTATGCTTGGTCAACATCTTCTTTGCATGGCTTCGGGTTCAGACAAAATTGCTACCTTTTGGCTTGGCAAACTCTTGACAGCACTTTAATCAACTGGTGCAAGGATGAGCCAACATGGAAGTTAACATTGCCTTGGATCCCTTGTCAAAAATGGGATTTTTCCATTGGATTTTAGATAATAGTCTTTGTCTTCGCAAAGCTTCACAAATGAATACATCACATCACATTACATTTTTTAAATGTAAATGCAATCGCCAGAAGTAAAAAGCTAATGTTAGGTTACTAACGAACTCCACAAAGGTCGCCACCTCAATGAGGCTGTAATGGTTGGCATGGTGACATTCTTTAGTCTCATTAAGCCACTTGTTAGCAACCATCATGACACATAAAAGCTTCAAAATTCATGAGTTGACAATTTACTGATGTGTTTTATGTTGTGGAACAAAACATGAAAATCTCTTAAGGTTGTGTGAACCACAGACCTTATTGTATGCATCTAACCAAAAATCCATTCAGAAAACCCACTGACTTCAAGACGAGGGAACCCAAAGTGAGATTTTTTTTTAGTAGTGCTTGTGTGGAAGAACAAGAACTTTTTTGAGGAATGAAGTAGAAAAAAAAACCCATTTTCAAAAATTCTCTCAAATGTGTGGAATAGGTCTTAGTCATGCATATAGTTAGTTTTAGGCATTTGACCAAACTAGCAATGCAGTCATTTCTCTAGTAAATAAAGTCTTGCTGATAAATATTTTACTATTCAGGCTAGCAAGTTCTGTTCATCACCTTAGAACTTGTGAATAAAGAGTTTTCTCTCCAGTTCGACTTAGAGTGAACCCCATATAACCTTCTATAAAGCCATTTTCATTTGCAAATTGAGGCAGTTGTGGATTGAGAAGGCAATTCATGCAGCTTCTGTATCTGGTTCCAGCCATTTGTTTTACAAATTAAAACATTCTAATCCCTTAAGCTATTTGCCACTTCTCACAGACTGAATTTGTTTAGAATTATATTAATTTCAAAGGTTTTAAACCACTCAGCAAATCCATCCCACTGGCCTTGAGTGGAGGGGTAAGAAAGTTGTCAACATGGCATGTCTCTGTCCCTCCTTTTTTCCCTCTCTCTCTCAATTTCTCATCCTCTTCAGCCCAAGGTAAACCTGCACACCCACTCCAAATAAACACATCAAAGCAGTACAGTACATGTGTGCCTTTGAAGAGAGAGCATGTTTTTAGCTTCTTTTTCCCGAGAACTGAAGTGTGCCTATGGGCCCTTGCTGGTGGAGTGGTGATTGTGGCGCAGGTAGCCATAGTCAGTCCCACTCAATTATTCAGTGTCAGTGCGGAAGACCAGAGGCCCCCTTACCAGCCTCTCCCCCGGTGATGCGACCTCGCTTTGACTCGGGGGCCCCGCCACTGTCAGCTGGCAAACACCCAAGGGGGTGTCTGACCTAATGGCACTGAGGATGTGGGGAGTCAAGCAGCAGGGAACTGTCAGAAATAAGGTATGAGAGTACACAAACAACGACACAGAGAAAATATAACACACACACACACACACACACACACACACAGAAATCTAGTCTTTATAGGACTCAAAAGGCAGGAGTGTCAGCAGGAACTGGGCAGGCCTGTGTCGTGTTTGACCTCAGTGTCAAGAACATTACCATTACTGCCCAGCTTATCCAAACCTGAAATGATATAGGCGTATTCATATAAACATTTCATTATGTGAAATGTTTATATGAATACGTAGAATATGTGAAAGCCAGACTGCACAAATGATATGCTGTGAACTGAACACAAATCTGTACAAATCGAGATTAAGAATGACTGACATCCAACGATGTACAATCTCCTGAGTGTGGTGATAGGATTTCCTTTCAACAAAATCCATTAGCTCATTTAAAAAAATAATCAGCTTATGCATGGAGAGCTATGAAATCTGGGGTTCAAAATGAAGATAAAATGAGTGAGTGTATGTATGTATGTATGTATGTGTGTGTGTGTGTGTGTGTGTGTGTGTGTGTGTGTCAGTACTGTATATACCCATTCATACATGTGCGATGTGTGCATTTTATTTCTACGGTCTGCCAATCATATCACTGCGCACAAGGAAGTGTGCATCTCCTCCTGGAGATTAGTTTATAGCTAACTGATACTGCTGTTTTCTCCAACACCAAAACAATCTTGACTGATAAATAGCACAACGGGAAGCTTCTGGGGTGAACTTCCCCTTTAAGTCTTCCCTTGATTGGAACCAAGGGGCCAAGTCCAACCACCAAAAATCTAATCAGTTCTTTCTTGAGTCCAAATGGATGTTTGTACCAAATTTGAAGAAATTCCCTCATGGCGTTCTTCAGTTATCTCATTAACGAGAACGGGAAGGACACAAGGTTGCAGTGAACCTTAACTTGACCTTACACGGGATGGATGCAAGGTAAAAGTGACCTTGAACTTTGACAATGAAAATCAAATCAGTTCATTCTTGAGTCTAAGGCCTCTAGTTTCGCAGACCGGGCGAGGCGGGGGCGCAGCGCACCTGCGCTTCGGCAACTGGGTGTGGCCAGGCGGATTTTGCAAGTTTGGCACACCGTGCGCGCTGGCGCAGCTACTCCCCTTTCCCACCTCCGTCCCTCCTACCGGCGCAAGTCGGAAAGAGGGAGGAGAGAAGGCGTGGAGTGGGTTTTACACACATCACACCAATCAAATGAGCCCCTCTCCTCGCTCTTAAATGCACCGCGTGAAGGCGTAATGACAGTTTACTCAATTCGCCATGGCAGAAGAGAGCAGCAGCATCAGACGGCCAAACTTCTCCCAGGAGGAAACTGATGTTTTGGTCCGGCAGGTCCAAGCTCACAGTGTCCGAATATACGGAACTGCGAGCAGACCTCCACGGGCTGATGATGCAAAGGTAGCCTGGGAGGAGG
>NC_065517.1:8106337-8144165 GCF_006386435.1 Epinephelus moara | reverse complement strand
GCGCCAAGCTGGATCTGTCGACACCTCCCCCTGCTGCGCCGCCACACCCATCTCAGCGCACCTCGGTCTGCCGAACTACCAAACTGAGCGCGCCTCGGGTTGCGCTGCTCGAAACTAGCTCTGCGCGGGGTTCGCCACCCTGCGCCACCCTGCGCCGCACCGGGAAACTAGAGCCCTAAGTGTTATTGCCAGATTTGCAGAATTTCTCTTGAGCTATTCTTGAAATATTGTGTCCATGAGAATGAGATGAACAAGGTAACACTGACCTTGATCTTTGACTTTTGTCAACCAAAATCTAATAAATTTGTCCTTGAGTGCAAATGGACATTTGTGCCAAATTTGAAAAAAATCCCTCAAGGCGTTCTTTAGATATTGTGTTCACAAGAATGGGAAAGATGATGACCTTTGACCACCAAACTCAAATTAGTTCATCCTTGAGTCCAAATGGATGTTTGTGCCAGATGAGATATCACAAATACTTTGCACCAAGTAAGATATTCTTTTACAAGGCTGTTGCCGGGGCAGCGGCATAAAAACTGTAGTGTTCAAAGGTGGGAAACAAAGCAGCTTTTTGGAACTTTCAAGCCTCTTTTAACTCTTTGTTTTGTTTTTAAAACTCATTTTCATAAACCAGCTGTGTGCTAAAGAAAGTGGAACATTTAAAGCAGGGTACTTTCCTTAGTAGTTAGTAAGGATCAAACAAAGATCTAAAAGAAGAGTGAATATCAGATATAAATTCTTAAATTGGCCAGAAACACAATTGCTGGATGTGTGAATTGGCAACTGCTTGCTAACACACTCACCATAATAACTGAATAATCTAACATTATTTCAGATGTTGTATACTGCACATTTTCTGTCCTTAATTGGACATAAAATCCAATGATGCAGCTTTGATTTCTAAAATTTGAAATGATCTTGTAAAAGACAGAACATTGGGCCTACAGATCATTGCTCAAATATGCGGAAAATGCCAGAACATAGAAGAAATTAATTTTCACCATTAACAAGTGAACATACATGTACCTCATCCCAAAAACATACTGGAAGTGTGGCTTTAAGACAGTTGATTAGCATATTTTTTGTGCAGTGCAGTCAGTTATAGGACCTATGTCTTGGCATAATCCCACCATTCTCACGTAGCTAGTGTAATAACCTCACAAGATAGGAGTGTGTAAAATCATGATAGGCACCTTGGGAGAAATAAACACGCTGACCTGAGGATTTAAGGTGACCCACGTCTGGGCAGATGATCCTCCCAGCCCCTCAGGCTCGGCTCCTTCCCCTTAAGGTCATAAACTATGCATTAGCTGGCAACCATAAGTTCAAACCTCAACAGGGACATAAAAGCAGAAATGGTATAGTTTCCACTCCAAAAACACAATGTGTGTGCATCGATGCTTTAGATGCGGAGATGGTATGTGTTGGAGGAATATAGCTTCTGAGCTGGATGCATTGTTGTGTTCCATTTTATTTTCATTTGGGTTGGTCTTGATCCAAGCAGGGAAAGTACTCCCGTGGGAAAACACTGTTTGTTTCTCTGGCCAAAGGGAGACAATGCAGCAGAATGTGAAGAATCAGCCGTCGGGCACCAGATGGGGTCTGGACGTACAGTGTGCTCAGTGAGAGGGAGTGGGAGGAGGTGGTTCTGGGGAGTGTTCGGCACACAGGCAACCTGCAAGCAAAAGTGAAAGTTGATGGCTTATTTCCTCTCTGTCCAGCTCACCCAGCAGGCTTCTGAATGCAATGGTATGTGCTCTGCCTCACCCCCATCAACATCTGTCTTTTGGGCTCGGAGGAGAGATCAGCTCCTGATGCTGCTGGCATTGCACTGCTTCCAAACTTTACATGTTGGTGAATTTTCCTCAACTTGCTGTGTCAAAAGCAGCATAATGATGGTCTTCAAGCAACCCAGTCTCACAAAAGTATGTGAAGTAACCACAACCTCTTAACACTGTATTATATGGTGGTGGCATGAAATGTGTTAAAATTATGATGCCAATGGAAAGTCAATTAGGATTGTTTGTTGTGTTGGACACACAAATTCCTTGGTGCAACGATATCACACAATGGGCAGTGGTGAATGTTCAGCCCCAAAGGAAGTATAAAGAGCAAGAGAGTCCGTGTTGGGATGAGATCAGGGTGTTGAATGGGTCAAACAAACACCAGATTTTTATAGTTCGGTCCTATGTGAAACCAAAAGTCTAAATTGAATTCTTTTAACTCGAGCTGGTCTCATGTACTGTTTTTAT
Source organism: Epinephelus moara (assembly GCF_006386435.1). NCBI lineage: Eukaryota > Metazoa > Chordata > Actinopteri > Perciformes > Serranidae > Epinephelus > Epinephelus moara. Next base: position 8,141,913 of record NC_065517.1, on the reverse strand, counting down.
GTATACCTACAAAAGGCAATACTCCACATATTTATCCCGCATAACTGGGAAGGCTGCAGTCATGTGACCTATGCACTGAATCCAGTAAAGAGAGAAGGAGTGTATGAAAGGAGAAAGATTAGGGAGGTACATGGGTCACAAAACACAGGACTTACCCCCAGGAGAGTGGTATTCAGAACCATCTAATCCAAGTGAACACTAGGTCATTTTAAAGTACATCATAACCATGTTTTTTTTTTTCTCCTAACCCTTACCTACATAACTACTCAACCTGAAGTACGTAACTTTATGTTGAGTACATAATGACATTTGTGGGTTGCCAGTTTGTTGGATAACATAGAAACCATTGTCTCTGTATTTTTGTAAGATATACAAACCATTGCGCGAGGATACGTTGTTTGACTCAACATTCTTACTGCCTTTATAGTTATGTCACATTATGTGGCATACTTTAGCCACTTTATGATGATCTTACCTCCTGAATGTACAAAACACAGGATTTTCCAACAGAGGGCTTTTCCACAGGATACCATTGTTCAGAACTGTGTGAAACCCAGAAAACAAGTCATTACAAGATATATCATCACCGTGTATTTTCCTTAACCTAACCTATGTAACTTTACTTGCCTTAACCTAACCTGCGTACCCTTACATTAAGTATGTAACTTTACATTTGGTACGGGACATCATTTGTTGGGCACTAATCGATACAATATCATACTGTCGTCTCTGCATTTTGTAAGACATCAAATGAACCGGATAAGTTGTTTAACTTTACGTGGGCTGCTTACTTCCTTTACGTCATTAGTTATGTCACATTTTATAAGGTACTTACATGTCATATGTAACAAACATAGTTATTTTAACAGAAACCATGATGTTTTTCTAAACTTACCAAAGCCAAACTGTGCAGCCACCATGTAATGCAACACATTATGTGCCACCACCATGCAATGCTGTTGTAGCGCAACTGCCCCTGTGATAATATTAAAGGCAGTGCCCTGAGCTCTTTCTGTGCCTCTTTAACTATGGTTCTCATGACTTATTTTGTTTTGGTTCTTTCCTTGTTCCCTAAATAAACAAGTGAGCAACTATAATTTATTTACATAAACTTTATCTTGCATGCACTTCCCCTTTATATTCTCTTGTTACTTCATACTAATCTTTCTCTCTTTCCTTGCAGGTACTGGATCCCTCTCAGGTAAGTGTAGGTTTAGGTAGGTGTAGGTAATATACAACACCTCAACAAGTAACAAGTAAGAAAATGTACCATAAAAACACACACACACACACACACACACATACACACACAACTTAGGTAAGTATGTAACTTGTTGTAAAATGAAGTTTGAAATAAAATACAGTTTTAAATGGTTTTCTGTGTTTCCTTAGTTTTTTTTTTTTGTTTTTTTTTTTAACCAAAACAGTTTTCCTTAAGTTTCTGACTATATACCAGTCCTTTAAACACTCTCACACTTTCATGAGGTGCAAACTAACAGAAAAACTGTGTTTTACCATGTAAATGGGTATAAATGACTCAAATAACAATAATTATATAATTTACTAATATGTGGGCTCACACACTATAGTCACTGTTTGATCTAAGCCAGCAATATTATCTAAACCAAAAAAACATTGCAAGCCTGATTTGATGCTGGCAGTTAGCCTGTAAAGGAGCGAAAATGAATATAAAAAGGTACCTTATGCATCAAGTGTCTGTGAAGAAGGGTCCAACTGGTCACTGCACCAATTCTGCTCAGATGGCGACGTCCCAACAGTGGGCCAGCAGCATACATCTCTCCCTCACAGCCAAAGGAACACCTGGCCATGCACTGGAGACTCAGAGCGCTATCTGGGGTTCTTGGTCAGCTTTCCAGGTTGGTAGCCATTCAAATGTCACTTCTGCTTTGTTAACTTTAGCTTTAATAATTCTCACTGTTTCCAAACCTCAAGTTGTGTCCTTGTGTGCGTTTCAGACTGTAAACTCCTCCAAAGTTCTCGAGCTGATAAATTAACAAATTACAATAAACTTCGCCTTCAACAGTCTCTTTTGCTGGCCCTCTCTGGACTGTCTGATTGATGCATGATCACCTTTCTTAAGCAGTCAAATGCCTGGATTGTTCCTGAATTACATGCTCACTGCATGATCAACCAAATACTTCACATCAAGGTTAATTAAGTTTCATTTATACACCTGCCTGTTATGTATATCGGATTCACTTTTTTGTCCTCTTTTCTTAACTTAAATTAACATTTAAACATCACAGATCGCTATTGCATAAACAGGAAATCTGAAACATATTTACAAAAAATAAATCAAAATACCTCAATAAAAGTAAAAGTAAGTTGTTCACACATTTTTGTGAAATCACGTTGTCTTGAAGGGGGCGAGGATTTGTCTGAGGTTAAAATGATTGTGTAGTGAACCTTGAATACATGAGTGTACCCAGCGATGAATCAGTGAGTGCACCTGGCACACACATGTAGCTCTCAGCTCTCTTTTTATGTGAATGCCACGTTCCTGTTGAGTTTATTCAATAAATTTTCCTCCGTAAACTCAGCAGTCTGGATTTTACCTGAGAGCCTCCGGGGACTGCGTTAACCAGTTTGTTTGTAGTCCTGTGAACCTTATAAGACATTCCAGTATCAAGACAATTAGGCCAATTTTCATAATCATTATTCACTGGTCCCCTGGGAGAGCTTAGATATAGTAAGCTTATGGCTGCAGTAGTGATTTGTCTGGTGTCTGCTTGGTAATTCTTCTATTTATAGAGGGCCATTAAGCTGTGAAAATCTCTCTTCACTGCTAACCCATCTCTGCTATGTCATTTCATACTGTAAAATTAAAGCCGAGGTCCAGTTCAGTCTGAATGTCCAGACCACTTAAAAGTCCATTATATTCTCCCGGTGTCATTACTTTTAGTGAGCCAGCTCTGAAATCGTAGTTTAAAAAGAGATAGGACTTAATGAACGCTTTGGATATTCTCCTTTCCCAAATCTGAAGAAGTGCCTTATTCAAACAAATCTCTTATTAGGAATTAACATATTGTAGATGATATAGATTTCTTGTATCCCATATCTCATTCAACGTTCGTATTCTTCAAGCTAACTGGATTTCAAATAAAAGTCTTTCACATTCAGGAACACATTTCCATTGGAGGACATGACTAGAAAAGGCAGCCAACATTAGCAGCGCCAGATATTCAGCTTGCTCCCTGTCCTTCAGTCATTCTTCTGTCTCCTATTGATAGCTGAAAACAGGCCAGTTTATTTGCATTTAAAATCAAGACTACATTTCTTAGGGTTTGTAAAAAGTTTGAAGTTGGAGACACTTGGTTTTAACTTAACAACACTGGTATGTTTCACAGCCATCACCACACCAATGGACAAAGCTAACTTCTAATTAGCACGCAGTTGGTAGACACAGGTTAGTTGATAAATACATAGTTGTAGCAGGGAAGGGCAACAGGGCCATTGTTTGCTGCTTAATTGGAAGGCCTTTTATTTAATAGAACACACTTTAAAACCATGATTGTTAAGAAAGAAAATAGTTGTTAGTTCATTGAGATAAAGATCCTTTTAAAATAATGGGTACAAATGTTTGACTGGGGTCGGTCTGTTTGAAGTTAAACCTTGGAGTCGTTGCCGAAGCATGCCAGCCAAGAAGTAAGGTATGCTAAATAATACAATTTTTAGTAAAGCAGATTTTATTGATTTTAATCAAAAGTTAACTCAGTTCCTTGTAAATTTAGAATCCAATCATCTGCAAGCCTCTGACTGAGAGGAACAACTTTCTTCTTGTTTTACAAGGTGTATCATTTGTTTGAACACTATATATTTATCAAAATGTGTGTGAAGTTTTTTTCTGTTATATTAATTTGCTTTTGATTATTTTGGAGACCAACACCTAAATAGAGGAGCCAACCACTGTTTTTCCCACAATTAGTTGATTTGTTGCGCCTTTAATTTATCAGGCCATACTTTTTGAGTATTGCGCTTTAATTTGATCTATACTGACTAATTTTTGTGTAGTGTTCCTACATAATTTGTGATTTATTTGTTTTTTTAAATTGTTCATTGCATAGCCCCACCCCAGCCTCCCTCATGGTGCAGCATGGTCCTCCCATTGTTTGGTTTTCTTATTTGTTTAATTGATTGATCACATTAATCAATTATTTAATTACATTATTGCTGTTAGTTTAATATGGTTTCATTTAAATTAATGTTTAAACTTTTGTTGCTCCTCAGTTGAATCAAAATTTATTTTATGATCTGCATTAAAAACAAATCCTAAATATTTTGGTATGGCAGTCTCTGGTTTGAGTCTTTACTTTAAGTCTGAAATAATCTACCTGATCAGTCATGGATGTCTGTACAATCTTTCATGGCAATGCTGTATTTCTTGGGATATTTGAGTGACCAAAAATCCATTAAATGTGCATAATCAGTGGCAACTATATTTGGAAATATTTGGTTTTATATCAATACTGTAGCAAAGTAAAAAAAAAATGAGCTATTGGGATTTAATAAGCATTATAAGTATGGGTTAATAGGGGCCTGTGTAGCAGGGTTAATGGTCCCACTTGCCATTACTTGCCAATTGTTGTCATTACCACTACTTATGTGACTTAAATTATTTTATTTCTATCAATACTGTTTATTTTCATCTAATATTAGTTTTCCACTGGGACTGGTGCTCAGTTTTCAGTGAATGCCTCCTGCAAGGTCTCTGCAGAATGGCAGGGTGTTCACAAAGGTTACTCCCTGCAAACTTAAGTGGGGCATCTCGCTTATCATTGCCAGTCTGCGGTATGCTGTCCCCGTGGTAAGTCACATTTCTGATAAGCTCTCTTCAAATGCTGAAAACACTGCATTTTTGTTGAATTGTAAAATTTCTATTTTTACATGTCATAATGTTAAAAAGGGACTTTGGGTTTTTTTGGTTTATTTTGGTGCCGATATTGTTTTGCAGTGACATCATTTGTTGGGCTCACCACATTGTGACTTGCTAGCTTAGATGTAGCCTCAGAAGAAAATATCCCATGTAACCTGCTCAATGACTGTTAGCTGAATGATTTCTTTCTTTCTGTCTTTTAGCAATTTATGGAGCTTTTTACCACCACAGTTGTTGCAAGATCCAGTGTGCTTCTGTTGTTATCAGAATAAACAGCTGGTTGGAGCCAAAGAGAGACGTTCTTTGTCTGGTTAGTCACACAACGCAAGACAGACAATACAAAACCACTACACCTGCCATACCTACTTACATTGAAAAAAAACATTATCAGGAGCTTAGACTTTGTGCCACAAAAGGCCCTTCACGGGACTTTCTCCAATATGTGAGAAAGTCTGCACATAGGATGTGAGGGAGTGGTGGTGCATTAGCCAAACACAGGACTTTCAACCTGGAGACCTTGGTTTGTGTCCAATGTGAAACCAATATTTTCAACCATTATCATCTTCTAAACCTAACCATGTCGTTTTGGCACCTAAAACTAATTTAAGTAAAAGTAAATCTTAACAAACTGGTAATGGCCATTGAATGGGCTGATAACAGTATTCTGAATCTACCAGTAGATGAAGCAGGCCCCTAGTCACTATCTATTAGCCATCTAACCGCAGATAACAGCCATTCAATAGGCTGATAATATCCCTATCATTGAGTTATTTAGTTTAGTGTTAGAATTCCGCCATTTTATTGGTTTGAAGTAAAACAGCCTCTGTCTTTGCCCATTTCTAAACAATCTTTGAGAAGCTTGGTGAGCTGTTGCTGTACCAACCACACTGACTAAATCCCTCATATGGGTAGACTTTGGAAATGTATGACTTTGCTACTACCTACAGCAGAACCAGTAAGGCCTATCTAACAATTTAATGAAAGGATGAGTAATAACACAAAGACTGCACACATTTTCTCTGAGATTGTGTGGTTTTAAAGAAAAGAACCTATGTCCTTAGAATAATTTGAAATTGCTAAAATCCATACAGTGTCTTAAATGGTAAATGTAATTAGACAAGATCAAACTTTGAATTTCTTAAACAAGTTGTTTTATGCTGTTTGCTGTTTGATTTAATTTTATATCAGTGCATGCATTTTGCCATGCCTACCCTCCCAGTACACCGTACTTTGCATCAAATTAGGGATGCAGAATGCAAATGAACACAAACACTGTAAAAATCAATGAACCATAAACAATAGCACCACATAATCTGCATGACAAATGCTCATGCCTCTGTCAAGGTAAAGGTGGCTTAGCTCTCTGCTGCACACAGCCACCAGTTTATGTCTTCTGAGATGTGACTTCAGGGCATCTGCACTTTCCCTGGAAAATCTCTCAGCCTGTGATAATCTTGCTTCAAACTATTCTTTTACATGCGCGTGATGTCTACCTGGCATATCCTCAAATCCTTTACAACATTGGATTTTGTTTGTGCTACATTTTATCATAAATTTTATTTGTTTCATTTTATGTATTTGTTTAGCTGTGGTTTTTTTCTCAGTTATGCTAACGTTATATTCACCCCAGTAACTGCTGAGATCTTGGAATGTGGCGTCACTGCTAACAGGAGGTCCAATGGAGCAACAAGCACAAACAGTAAGACAATCATACGGGTCATAAACAACACCCCAAGTAAGCCAGATTTATATGGAAGAGTGAATGTAGGTGATTATTTTGTGTGCACTCACTTTCAGGTTCTTTCAATAAAGAAGTTTAAATAATCTGCCTGGAATGTTGGCTTGTTTACATATGGCTCATATGCACCTTTTACATTAACTGTGCCCAACCTGACCATTCTGAGACAAATTCCAACTTGTCAGTTTACAGGGCCAGCAAATTTGACATTTGGACCACCAGACGTGCCAGTTTGTCTTGGCATGATCAAATGATAGCGTAACAACTAGTGTAATCATAACCAGCTGCTTCAAGGGCTGTGCACTTTTTTTTTGTGGTCGTAGCTGTTTTAGTTCAATCATTTAATGTTGGAGATCACTGATCTGATATGCATCCAAGATGTAAACAAGAAGAAAAAATCTGCCCTGCCAAAACCTGTTACATTTGGGATGAGATATGATCTATCAGACTTAAGGATTCTGTTTGACGGTGTAATCCTGCACTCCCTCAAGACTGAAGCAACCACAGCTTTTGCACGATTCAGAGCTATTAAATGAGCCAAGTCATACTTTTTTTAGCTCTTTCAGCATACTTGTGAAGCATCATCTGCAAAATACAACATGCTTTGATTGTATTATACTGTAGTACATAAAGAAATAAAATCTCTTTACTGTTCCATAGTGGATTGGACGTTGATCAGGCCTGCATGCGAAAATGTAATAATACAGAGTATTAAGTCTGTAGAAGAGTACTGATGTGATGCCCTTACACTAAATGTGTGTTACTGGCATACTGACAGCTGATAGAGGACTGTACAGGACGAATAGTTTGAGTAACCAAAACTATTAGGGCACTTTCTAATAAGACACCCTTTATAATGGATTTGTGAGTTGTAATGATGATGATAATTAGTAATTAATAATAATTAGCACCCCACAAATGATGTTACATCCTTAACATACAGTTTCATAGTTAACATAATTTTACAGAGGTTAGGTTTAGGCAAGTAAAGTTGTAGTGGTTAGGTTTAGGAAAGGAAACATGGTGAGGACATACCTTAAAATGACTCAAAGTTCACTAAATGTCATCTTGGCTCCAAACGTGCGTGTCTAGGTTAAAGTCCTGGTGGACAGTCCTCGCTGGGGGACTATCAGACATTCAAAATATGAGGAGTGGAGAACAGATCAGCCAGCAACAGCAGTGCTTGCAATTTTTTTTCTAATGCTGTATGACAGAGCGCTGACTGGCTGTAAACTCCACTAAATAGTCAGCACCATAACCTGCACACAAACCTGCCACTGGTGCGAGTTGTAAGCTGTAATGCTGCAGCAAATAAGCCGCCCATGGGTGTCTGTCTGCCTGTGGAAAGGGGAAGTGTTGAATGGATTTGTGGAGTCTGTTGGTTGCAGTTAGCAGCTAGCTCCACTCGTTAGCCGATGAATGGCAGCAGAGCAAGCAGCCTCTGGCAACTGGTCTTCACATCTGTTTCCCACAAGACTCCACTCAGATCTTGACTGTTTTGAGAAGGTTTGTGAGTATAGCTGTGCTGTAAATAAACAGTCTGAACTCACTTCTCTGTCACAGCTGAAAGTCCAGTTTTAATCATAGACTTTGTGAGAGGACATACGTTTACATGATAAAGACTAAGAAAGAATTCAGGATGAGATAGTTTGATTCTGTTTCTTAACATTGAGATCGACAAGTCAGTGTTTACCGTGAACCTGGGTACCAATTCTAGTTGTCTCAAATTATTTGTGGTGTCAAAGGTTTTGAGTCCCCCAATAGTGATTTGACCCAATCAAATGATGATCAATAAGTTTGTGCTCGTAAATCATCCTTTAAGCTGTCAAAAAATCAGCTGGAAAAATGCAAGTTTGTAAGTGTGTAGAAATTATTTGTAGCTGTAGAAAAAATAATTATGACGACATAAAATTTACAATACAACCTGTCACCTTGATCCCAACTTCTGATACCCCTATAAGCCTCATTGAATAAGTTAAAATTGTAAAAAAAAAAAAAAAAAAAATATATATATATATATATATATATATATATATATATATATCATCTTGACTAAAAGTAATGACAAACAGTTGACTACAATGTCAGGAATTTTCATCAACTAAAACGCTGAAAGTTGTCATGGGCTAAAACTAGACTAAAACTGTGAATGACACAAATGACTAAAATGTGACTGAAACTCCAAAGCATTTTTATCTAAAGACTAAGTCTAAATCTAAAATAGCTGCAAAAATTAACACTGCATTAATAGCAGTAACTTTGGGGTTGCCAGGTCATAGAAAATCCTCTTCCAGCATGACCCTTAACTTATCTTTTTATGTCTTTAATTCATGTGCAACACTCCTCCGGTGAATCATTGGCCTCTAATTCTAATTTCCTAACAACTTTTCATTTAAAGCTGCCCATGTCTATTATTATAGGAACCCTATTATTTTATCAGGATTGTTTATTAATAGCACAAGACAAGTGATTAAAAGGAAGACACATGAGACATGACAAGGCAAGAGAGAGAAACAACAACAACAAAAAGGACAGAAACACAGATAAGCTTAAGTAATTAACAGGAGCTACCTGAGTAACATTGAAAAGATGGATTTAGATTTTCTTATAGCAATACACTTGTGAGTAGGTGCATGTGTGTGTATGGGAGTTGTGTATTTAAGGACATAAAGGGGAGAGAGAGACAGCGAAAAGAAGGCAACAAAAAATAGGGTATTAACAATGATAATAATTATAATAAATATAGCGGCAAGCGACAACTCCAGGGGGTTCAGGCTAGCATGGACCATTAAAACTTGAAAGCTGGGTAGGATCAAGACCTTTGACAGTGTGGGATGCCTGCATTAAAGATAAACAACAGGCTTTATAACAATAAGACAGATGCTCATTAATTAATGTCCAAATCTCTATGCTTTTCTTTGGATGTACTGTCCTTTCCTATTGGTCAGCTGCAGAAACATTTCGGGGACATGCTCTGATGGCTTAGTTAAAAAAAAGTCCACAGAGTTTGGTAATGTTTAAATAACCCCTCGTTGATTTATGGTCACATTTTGTGAAAGGTCATTGCACTTGTTTGTAAGTGATGGCGCCTCCTATTGACCAATTTCAAAACTGTTTAACACACATGGTTCATCATTATTATTTAAGATACCCTGCACACTTTGTAATGATTGGACAATCAATTTATAGTCTGATTTGTGTTATCCCATGCCCCCTAGTGGTCAATTTAAATGAGAACTTGCAGGATGTGTCCCTGGTACGTCTTGAGACACTGTTTGCAAGGTTTGTGATGATTTGCCCAAAGCATGTGGACTTATGTACTGAGCCACGCCCCCTCTAAAGTTTATAAGTCAATATCTTCAAAATGCAATGAGATATCAATTACAGTTAAAGCGCTGGTGATAAAAATCTAATAAAAAACCTCACATCATTCTGCTGATTTCAGATAAATTGTCAAATATTTTGGTGACATTTGGATATACAATGAAATACAAAACGTTGTGCGTACAGTTCAAAATACAACAAGATATTAAATTTGTGAGCTAACCGTTAAACTGATCTGAACACCATTTGAAACATGTGATGTCTAGTACCCAAAGAATGTTTGTGTGAATTTTGGTTGTTTTGAATGAAGATTTGGAGATATAGATGTTCATTAATTTTGCATATTCTTAGAAATATAGTGACAAAATTCAGAACTGACTATAGGTTGCAGTTCAGTGGATATGCTGAAAAAAATTCAGCTCTGTAGCATGTAGTGATGATTTTTTATGATTTTTTGAGGTTTCCAAATTTTGTGCATCAACTGAGACATGACCCTAGATGGTGAAAATCAAATTCTGCACAAATATCTATTGCTTTATTATGAGAAACTTTCAAGGTTTGATTCAATTATTTATGTGGACATTTTCTACAAGTTTTGTGACTATTGGTTCAACTCTTATGGCGTTAGGTCTATTTATGTGCTGAGCTACACCCTCTCTAAAGTTCATTGGTCAGTATCTTTAAAACACAATGGGATATCAACAAGCTTTTAATGACTTTTGATTAGCTTGGTCCAACAATAATCCACAGAAAGTTTGTTATGAATTGGACCTATGGTGTAGGAGAAAATGTCAAAAATGTGTTTTTCAAAAAGTTCCAAATGGTGAAATTTTACCCATCATGGTTCTTTTTCATAGAGCATATTGAGCAGCACTTGTGTGTCAAATTTGATCTGGCCAACTGGTGTCATGTTTCTTGAGTGGCCTTTGCACACAACTTGCACACAAAATTTCATGTGTCTAGGATATAACATATTACAGGAATTTTTGAAAACATTTCCACAGGTGTGGTTTTTAGAGCCACTTCGATGTCACTGTGGATTATGAGGAGGATGGCGAGAGAGAATAAAGGATAAAAAAAGAATGGTATACACCAAGCCAAAGAATGAGCCGCTGCGTAGCTACAGACTCTCTTCAGCCGCTAACCCAGAAGCACAGTAATATACATGACACCCTGGCTGAAGCACTGCACAAACCCCCCGAACCAGGGCATCAGGGCCGCTGTGCGGCTATAGCCTCTCATTCAGCAGCTAATGTTATCACAAAGCACACATCCACAGCAGTGAGCAGTGTAGCTGGTTTAGCTTGAAAGACTGAAAGGTACATTAGTGATGGCCGTTTAGCTTGTGTTTATATGACTGACATTTAACAGATGTTTATTCATGTATTTATTAGACTGAAAGAGCTCAGAGGGATGTAGCAAACTCAGCACCGACACACAGTGAGTGAAAGAAACCACACTGATATACAGTATGTGCTTTAATGACAGAAGTAATGTAGTTTTTATATAGTAGTACACAGAAATGCTGAAAAACAGTTGAACGGTCTCAACTTCAACAGGTATTTTCTAACATGTATAATGTGTTAGTTTTTATTCATTTAATATTTCAAAAGTCAAGTAGATTTCTTTTGCATTTCTACTTTTTTGCTGTATCAATATTGTACCAAACCGTGACACTACTTTATTGTACCGAACCAAACCATGCATTTTGTGTACCATTACACCCACTAGCACCTAATGTGTGTTTTGGTGGAAGTTCAACATAGGAGAGGATTGCTGCAACCAAAGATTGCAAAGAGCTTCTGAGTTACCGCAAACCAGAGGTGCTGTACATGTGGACAGAGCCATGAATGATTAAGGTAGTTGTCTGTGGTGGCCAAAGTGCAGTGCGAACATTTATCTGCTCTGTGCATTTTGTATTGAGTAATGAGTGCTCTCTGGAAGATTTTCTACTCAGATGTAGATTTGTGTTCTTTGTCATTTCAAATGTATTTTCGCAGGCCTGTGTCCAGAGGTTGGTGTCTGAGGGGGAAGATAAGTGTCTTTCCCATATCAGGTTGGCAGGAGTATGTTGTCATCTGTATTGGAAATAAATGGCTGCAAGTTAGAAAGAATTTCTGTATTTGTGATACTTTGTGAAGTGTTCTTCTAGTGGGTGTGGCTGCACTAGTATGAATATACTTGTATAAAAATTAGGCTTCAGATAATACATAAATTTTGAGTCATTCATTTGATCTAGCTCCTACAGACAGCGCATCAGATAGTGAATTACAGTACTTGAGGATTATGGCACCCGACACACCAACACAATCCTGTTAAAACAATACTCACAACTTGGATTCATTTTCATGAAAAAAAAACTTCTTTTGATCTGAGGACCCTTACGGACTAAAGGAATATGAATAACTTACAGGATCGAGGATTGGACACGTAATTTGAGGTAGCCAAGAACCTGGCTTTATACATCTGGGGAACTTCTATAAATAACAAATCAGCTGCTTGGCAACCAGACCAGGTGTTGAATTTAGACAGGTGTTTATTTGTCATATTTGAAGTTTTACGAGCATTTTTCAGTGACTTGCCAACGTATCCTCATACACCGGTTCTTATGATATTCTACACAAATGTGCACGCACAATGGCTCATAATAACCTACAGATTTCCGCCCCATATATGAAATTAAGTATGTAACGTAAAGTGACCTACTTAACGTAAAGTTACAGAGGTTAGGTTAAGGCAAGAAAGTTACTGTGGAACATGGTGACGATGTACCATAAAATAACTCAAAGTTCTCTCATAGTTCACACATTCCGAACACCAGTCTCCTGGGGAAAGTCCTGTGTTTTGTAACCGACCCACCCCCCAGCCTGCCACCTTAAGGGACCGGTTCCTTCTTTAGAACCATCAGCGCAATTGTCACATGATCGGAGCCTTACACAAATATACAAATTACCAGTATTGGGGGTCAGTGCACCACCAGAAAAAATATAATCCGAAGATTGTTGTGTTTTGTCATGTCATTATACACTACAAGAAGGGTGCTGCCGGGGATCGGCACATCTGGGTCATGCTATAGCCTACTGTGCATTATCATGTAAAGTGTATTTCCATTAATATACCTGCAAAGTCTACAGTGTATCTTGTTCTGCTTTTGAGTCCTAGGGCTGTCTGAAAGCAGCGGGTATGAGTAGCTGGCCTCCAGTTTTTTTCCTCGTTCCAATCGTACTCGTACGCCATTCCATTTGTTGTGTTAACCTCAATATTTGTTTAAATACTAATAAATATATAAAGTAACACAGAAGTAGTGTAATTAATAGCTATTACTCTACACAGAGAGTTATATTTAAAGTAAAATATTACTTTTAAATGAAGGTAACTAGTATAACGTAATGTATTACATTTTGAGAGAAACTTGCCCAACATTGTGAATTACTTTTTGTAGGAAAACATGATTTTCAGTGCAAACTAAAAAGTAAAAAAAAAATTAAAAAAATCTTTATAAAAGGTGATTTATCAGAAAGCAGTACTGATATGAGTTCTAGAAGTGAAGTTTTAGAATCAGATGAATAACATAATCAGTGATAAATCCACATAGCAAACATCAGAGCTCGATGTTGCTAAAGAAAAAGGTAATGAGCCGACCAGGGGAGAAAAGGTAGACAATGCATACACTGAGATTCATGCCAGCCCTGATAGTGTAAATACACACAGCTCTTTAGTCCTTCCACACAGGGACAGTGAGATTAAAATCATGTATCACTGAATGTGTTTGACAATGGGCAATGGACCACAAACAGCTGTTTTGGGCAATGAAGGCTTGCTCTGCACAAAATACCCCATTGTAACAGCTTGTGCTTGGAGATGCAAATTCCATCCAACATACCGTACACTCATGTACTCCCATATCAGCACATGTTCGTACCCATACAACACTGCTGAGTTGAAATCTGCCTTAACATTTGCAAGGGCAGGTGTGTTCTGATGAGGCTCCAGTGTTGTCTTGAGAAAGCCCTCGTAGATGCCAAGCAAGGATTTATTGCTGCGTATGTTTCCTTAAACGGATAGAGCTCTCTGCGCTTTCATCAGTGAGAAGTGAAACGAGAAGAGAAAAGCAGAAAGACCCGCAGAGAGGCTGAATAAATTAGTCTCTGCTTCTAAATGAACAGGAGAGGCAAGGAGGAAGGAAACATGATTTAGTGTCTTCTCCCCTCACCTCTTCGGGGTGGAGAAGCCGGTCGGAGCTATTACGCTCTCTATCATGCTGGGTCCCTTTGGACAATGCAGGATGAGCCGCACAGAGCTCCACTGCTCCTCTAACTGATCATCAAGGTGTCGCATTAGAGCTGCTCATGTATCACAACTGGATAGCAACGATACAATCAGTTATCATTATTGTATTACAAGCTTCAATGATCCTCTTCAATTATACTCAGCCAGGTAGGGAGCAGGAGCTACACATACAGCCGTGGTTGAGCTATTTGTTTACACGCCACTGTAAATTAAACCTAACTCCTATATAATCACATAATCATGTCATGGAATCTGGATCATTTGTAAAAGAGGTTTTGTAGTGGTGGAATATGTTTCTCGATTGTTTCCAGCTATCAAAATACAGAGACTTGCTGTTGCCACATGGTTTTCTTGTTGTCAAGCTCAGCAGTGCCTATGCTGTGCAAATAACATGTCAAAAAATGTTTGTTCTTATTCCCAGCGCGTCAAATACAGCAGCTTGGTCAGTGGCCATTGGCGCTGGTACCAGGCTTTTAACTAACTCCAATGTAAACCTATCCATGGTATTGATGTAATATAAAGAGCAAAAGTAGGGGTAGGAAGGAAGGGGTGGTGGATGGGTCAAACAAACACAGGGCTTCCACCAAGGAGACCAATGTTCGTGTCAAACACTTTTTTTTTTAGTTAATTTATTAGGTGCTTTTGCCTCTATTGATAATGCATCTGAGGATGGTCAAGAAAGGTGTGTGTATACCAGGTGAGCCAGAGGTCACCCCAAATGAGTTTTTTTTAACTACTTATTTAACATCACATAGGTGTTAACTTGCTTAAGTTACATAACAGACATAATTATTTTAAACTAAACCACAATCTTTTTTCCTAAAGTTAAACAAATAGTTTTGTTGTCTAAACCTACAGTAGCTTTGGTGATTTCCTGTGTGTAGCAAGCATAATTGGACATGCCTTCTCTGACCGTCCAAAACTAACGCTAGAGGAGTACCTAAAGCACAGGATAGTAATTATAATAGATATATCCCCTCAATAGCCAAAAACTTTGGAAAAAAAACAAAAACAATTTGAAATAATTATTCACAAATTGCCATTATTATTACTACTGGTTTTGGTATTACATTCTGCTTGTGGTTTGCCCGCTTTTTGTGAAAATGGGCAGATTTGCAAGCGCTAATGAATCGACCATCACTTATGTTAGCTATCATAGCTAAGTTACCTGGAGTTCACCCAGTGATCAACATGTGCACAACAATCTGCAAAAGAATTCCAATGGCCTTGTACACTTACCTAGCAATGGGAAATACAAGTCTTGAGTCCTGAACAATGGTGCTCATTTCTGTATTCAACTAATGTTAAAGGGGAACACCCGGTGTCAAGAGGGGGCGTGAGGGGGCGTCGCCCTCTCAGTCAAAACGTAGTATTTTCATTTTTTAAAAATTATTATTTATTTATTTTTTCATTTTTTTTATTGTTTTCAGTCTATGATGTGTTCAAAACAAACCAGACCTCGGAAAAAAATCCACTGACTCGTTAAAAACAAAATGAACAGTGGTGCAAATCCAAATTCCGAGTTTCCAGTTGTCCCTGAACCCATCACACAGCTTACGTTACGTCGTCAGTGCGTCATCCCGCTGCAAGGAGAAAAACAAACAAACGAGGAAGAACGCATTTTCAAGCGCAAGCTAGCAGCTATATTTTCATTCAGGATAGACATTTGCAAATGGCTAAAAAGCCAGAAACTACACCGTCGGCATCCCTGCAGCCTGGCAGCAGGAGCACCGGAGAAGCCGAGGAGCACCTGCCGAGGCCAAGTACGTTGAAGGAGCAGCGGGAACTTCAGCCGCGCAGCGAGGAGAGTGAACCGCCCGCGCCGCCGCCCATAGCCTCTGAGCCGGGTTCACCGGGAGCAGAGAGCCCGACATCGCACTCGCAGCAGCAGTGTGGTTTACCAGAGGACCTCGGAGTTGACAAGCCAGTTCAAGTTCGTCTCAAGCAGTTTCCAAAGAAACAACAGCATAATAATGACTGTAAACGGTTGTTTTCGGCTAATTGGTACACCGAGAGAGACTGGCTTGAATGTTCGCAGCACGCAGATGCCGCCTTTTGTTTTCCCTGCAGGAAATTTGGAGGGAGTGACTCCGTTTTCACAAGAACTGGATATACTAATTGGAAGCAAGCTAATGATAAGGCAAAGGGATTTAGCAGGCATAGTAACAGTAAAGAGCATGCTGTTAAGGAGGTTCCACTCGTCAGGAAAGAGGAGACTGCAACTCTATGAAGGTAAGAGGTGGTTATTTTATCATTTGTATTGTTGCTAATGTTTGTGTTTGTTAGCAATGTGGTTATTGATCATATGTTGTTGGACATGTTAGATCAGCGCCGTCTGATCTGTGGAGTCTGATTTTATGTTGCTCTGGATTACCTGGCTTGTTTCTTGCTTCTGATTGGCTAGTGCGGTTATTCGGGATTTCATCTGTTTCTTAATGGTGGGTTACAATGAACGTTGTGTTAGTAAAGCAGGTATATTTACTTAGTGGCAGTGTGTTATTGTAACTTGTTTCTTATCACGGTAAAACTTATGAATTGGTGTATCTATGTGTCTTAGATAAGACAGTTGGGCTGCATATGTTTTCTAATACTATGCATCACATCATCGCCCCCCCTCGGTTTTCAGCCGCCCCCCCCTTCTGTACTGAGCTGTACCTAAATTAAGATTTGCAATATGTTACTTCCATGGTGTCAGAAAGTTCAATCAATATTAGTGAACATGAGTAACTCTCTCTCTCCAAGCCAGCAACCAGAGAAGGAAGTCTCAAACTTGTGATGTCATGAAGTAAAAAGTCTGGAGCCGCTCCACAGTGAATGGGAGCCTGATTTTGATTATAGTGTGAGATAGGAGATGTACCCATAGACTCAGAGCATTCCCCTGGGTGCTCTCAGTGTCATCTAGAACAACCCGGTCTCACTCAAGTCATCAAATACTGGCGCCTGGGCAGTGACCTCAGTTATCAGACTGCAACAGAAAAAGTTGTTTTTTAATGTTGGCATGATACGCAGTCAGTTGTTGTTATTCTGTAACACCACCTGGTGGCGTCAGGGAGAAATGCGTCCGGACACCCACACAAGTTAAGGGGGCAAAAAGTCTGAGTAGGGTGGGTGGAAGTGGTGGTGGACGGATCCAAAAACACTTTTACCCAGGAGGCTGATGTTCGCTTCCTATGTGACTGTAAAACCAAACCCAACCATGCATGTGTTGGTTAAAGGTAACCATGTCCGTTTGTTCTTAAAGGCAGGGCCGGCCCTAGCCATTTTGGTGCCCTAGGCAAGATTGAGATTTGGTGCCCCCCTGAACCACATTACCCCACCGGTACTAGGGACACAAACATCAGGGACCACAATGGTTTCAAGACAAAAAGTGCTGCTGGGGTCGGTGTAAATCATAAAATGTCACAGAACTCACTAATAGTAGTAAAACAGCATTTTTTATTTAGCCTAATTGCTAATAGGCAACCCAGTAATCCAGTGTAGACCTAATTCATTGATATATTTCAATATCAATCTAGCTTACTACAATGTGCTACGATGCCAAGTGGCGCTCACATCTCTGGTGCAAGCCAGTGCAGAAATCTGTTTTTGTGGATAAGTTCGTGTTAGCCATTATCACTGATATTTGTCAGCGAAATTTCAGCACAAGAAGGAGCAGTTATCCAGATAGCTAGCTATTGGCTTGCCATTCAGTCTCATATCCTTCAATCTGTAACATTATCTGAGTCCAACAGCTATCGTAGCATTATTATGTAGCATTAGCTTTATTGCTACTTAGCTAGCTAGCTGCAACAAATGAAACATCTAACGACGTTACACACAGAACGGCATTTTAAAGATAACATAAGACAGTGGACATACCTCTATATCGGACTTTCTTTTCCTCCTCCTCCCGCACCTGAAGGCTTGGACCTTTTCATTATTATGAAATGCAGGTAAAATGTAAATATCTGCCTATCTTGACCAGATTTTGACACAGACCCCACTCTCAGTGCGCACAGTACAGGTACAGGGGCAGGGCAGATGAAAAATTTTGAGGAACAGGGGTGCAAAGTGTATTTCTTTCTTTCTTGCTTTCTCTCTTTCCATCTTTTTTTTTCTGTATTTGTTCATTTCTTACCTCCGGAAAAAAATAGGATGGGCTTTATTATTTTTTATTTTATTTTATTTTCATTTTTTTCCCAGCGCCCACCAGACAATGTGGCGCCCTAGGCGACCGCCTATATTGCCTATGCCTTAAGCTGGCCCTGCTTAAAGGGAAAAAAAGTCAATTTGCACCTTTGTACCAAGGTAGTGCATTTATTTAGTAAGGGACAGAATGCAATCTGTGCTATTAAAACAGAAGTGTATTTTGAAAACAGGCAATGCATGTAACAAGCTGAAGTTGAAATGACGTCTCAGAACATCGACAACCAACGCACCAAGGGTACCTTGCATCTTCAAATCTCAACGTGGAAAGTCCATGGCTAAACGTGGAAATGTTTGGAGTGAGAATATGTTGTCTAGAACAACTTTAACCATTCGTTGTCTGTGTAGATGCTCCAGAATTTATACTTGATGACATCACATATTTGTGTTCTTACACCATCTGAAAAACGTATGAATTTTGAAAAGGGGCATAGTTACCCTTTAAAGTCTTTATTGCATCATGTTTGTCAGATAGCTCCGGTGACGTCTGAGTAAAGTGTTTGGCATTTATGTCGCCCTGCATGTGTATCCAGTAGTAGCTGGGGGGTAGGCAACCAGATTTGGTCCCCCTCCCAATGTTGAATCCATGGCTACATCTTTGCTAGAGCTTCATAGTTTGAAGCGTGGGGCCACTGACCAAGCTGCCATATTTGACAAGTTGGAAGTAAGAATGTGTGTAACATGCAAATAGGTAAACCTTTTATACATCTTTTTTTCTGTTTATCAGTGATTTCTTAAATTTATGATCTAAACATTCACTTCTGACTATCTGCTAAGCATGTGTAGCATTCTGTTATTTCATGTCATGATTATTCTATAAATCAGTTATATGTGCAGCAAAATCATCTTCAATAGGGGATGGTGAGCTGACACTAAAGAAGGAAAAACAGAGGGTGAGTTTGTTTGCAGCAGACGCAGTGTGAAGTGTAAGAAGGAGGACAATAGCATGCATCAGCTTTGATGGTGGTGAAACCCCTCCTGGCAGCCATGACACAGAATTTGAAATTCTTCAATTGCTTATGACTACTGTGACATGGTGATGTGAGAGAAGAAGGGATTCTTTTAGGGTTTTGAGGGGGTGGATGCAGTCCACCCTCTCCCTATATGCACAGAACAATGCCTTTGTACATCAAAGACTGAAAATATGTGTTGCTGATGACAGAGATGACTTTGACGTCGTCGGTGGCCAAGAATAAATAGACAGATGCTGTATACATGTATACATTATACAGGATGACGGGTGTGAACATAGGGTTTGATGACAATAGAAGAAAATATAGAATACCATACAAGTTAAGTGCTGAGATCAGGAAGCACAGTAAAATCACAAATGCAAAATGTGTTGTTGTTTTTTTTTTTCTGTGAGCAAACATATACTTCAACAAATATAAGAGTAGAGTTTCCAAAAATCAATAACCAAATTACTAAGCTCTAGAAAAGCTCTTGTAAATTATTTATAAATTGAGTAAGATGCAAGATGTAATCAAGTGTAATTATAAATTAATTACAGATCAGGTGTGAGCAGCTCAGAGATATTTGTGAGGTTGCTGAGGTTTGAGGTAAAGGACAATTGCTCTCCCCCATTGTCTGCCCTCCAGATGTGAGATAGCATGTCAGCCGTCTCTTAGCCCATCCCTCACAGTTGATAAAGAGATCAGTCAGAGCCCCAGCTTAAATCAGGGTCCAGGAATTCCCTTATGGCACACAGCTGCCTCGGAATACAACAGAAGCAGGGAGGGACCTAAAGACTGTTTATATCTTTTGGTGCTTTATAGAACCCTAATGGCACAAAGCTTGAAAGGGGTGGGCCAGTGATTTAGAATTAGCATCCGTTATTTTGTCTTTTACTTCCTGTCTGCATCAAAAGTGGAACTGTGTTATGTTGTGTAGACTGACATCTGCTGCTTGGGACCTCAGGGTTTATAACATGTACAGTGAGAAGGACTAACAGAGCTGAACAAAATCAAAGCCTTTCCTTTACAGCAGTCTGACAAATGTCTATTTAAGTAGCAGGTCAGTTTTTTCACACTGCCCCAGCAAATGTGTCAGGATTTGGGTTTTATTGTGGTTATAATGATACGATATAACAAAGTCTGTGTGGCCTATCCCAACATATGCCTTTACAAAATGTCCTCATCCAAAACACTGAGTCACAGTGGAGACTCATTTTGTTAGTTCAGTTTTCATGACATTGGTGTATCATTGTTAACATCTACAATTACATTATTAATAAAATGTTGCATATTAGGGTTACATTGTTGGTTGAAAAGTTATTTATAACATATGGTAAATCGGCTTCCAGACAAACAAATCAAAAATCAGCTGCTTTATGCTGTCTTCACATCAAAGGCAATGCAAATTTTCTTGTTATGTTACTCATGCGAGTTTAAGTGCTAGTCTTTTTTGTGTTGACTCGCTTCATACGTGCGAATAACTCACATCGTACCACGTGAAATCAGTTAATCGATGAATGAACTCCCACCAGTACGTCCTCAGTGTCATAAATCCCTGGAGGATCTCTGTGCTGATTGGCGACCACGGCACGCATAATTTTCTCCACTCTTGTGAATAAGTGTATAATGCAAAATCGCACTACTTGCTTAATTTGCGTCATTCATATTGCTTCCATTGTGCCCCCCAGTGGGAATTCACATCTAACTGCATCTTTATATTGACTTAAAATGAAATTCATTTGCACTAAGTGTTTTTTGCGCACCTGGTGTGAACACAGCATCAGTGATTGTTGGTGGTAACTGCAAGTCATGTTAATAACTAAAAGTCTGGTGTGAAGGATTTAGTGGCATCTAGTGGTAAAGTTGCACATTGCAACCAACTGAAACTTCTCCCATGTACCAAGCATGTAGGAGAACTACGGTGGCTGATGTGAAAATGCAAAAACACGAAAGGCCCTATCTAGAGCCAGGATTTGGTCTGTCTGTTCTGGGCTACTGTAGAAACAACACAGCAAACTCTGTAGAAGAGGACCACTTTGTATGTAGACATGAATAGCTCTTTCTTAGGCAGGGGTAGGCAACCTATGGCTCTGGAGCTACATGTGGTTTTTTATCCCCTCTGCAGTGGCTTCCTTACACCTTTCATCGACTTCAGATTGTACGGAACTCAGCCGCAAAGCTTTTAAACAAAACCAAGAAGCATGACCATATCACACCAGTTTTAGCCGCTTTACATTGGCTCCCCGTTTGTTTTAGGATCGATTTTAAAATCATATTAATTACTTTTAAGACTCTTCATGGCCTGGCTCTAGACTACATTTCAGACCTGTTAGTCCCGTATGAACCTTTACCTAGTTTGAGATCCTTGAGCAGAGGTCTTCTGCTTGTCCCAGAGTCCAGGCTGAGGACCAAAGGGGACAGAGCTTTTGCAATCAGGGCCCCGAGGCTCTGGAATAAGGCTGTCTGAGTCACTGGCTTCGTTATGTCTCTCCTAAAAACATATGTTTATTGTAAAGCATATCCTGACTTTATCTGAGCTGTCTGTCCATTTTATTGCTATCTTCCAGATTTTGATGACCATTTATTATCTTGATTTTAACTTTGGCCTTATTTTATCTTTTACTAGATGACATTTTATGACAAGTTCTTTGTTTTATTCTTCTTGTGTTTTAGTTATGTTTAGTTTAGTTGTACAGCACTTTGTAACTTTGTTTTGAATGGTGCTATATAAATAAAGTTTATTATTATTATTACTATAATTATTATTCCTGTGGGCTTGTCCAGAAAAAAAAAGGAAATAAATATTTATTTAACACTTTAATTTCCATACATCATTGTTTTCGGCCTAAAGTGATTTTACATTCTCCAATTATAAACATTTATAGCCTATACACTGATTTAAAAAAATGTCATCAACTAAAATGTGCATCATGTCTACGACCTGGCACCTTTTCCATTAAATTTTGCCAAGCCTCAATGGCGGTGACTCATCTTGGGTCTAAACTAACTAGTCTGACTATGGATCCAAATCCAAAAAACAAAAACAGAGAATTTAACAGTGTGTGGAAGGATTTGTTTAGTAGCAAATAATCACAAATAGCCCACTGCAGAGAAGCCACCTTGTGGTAAAATATTAATGAATGCTTATTTAGAGCTGTTGTTAACGTTGATAAACAAATTTAGATACCTTCATTATAAGGCTGAATATACTTTGTCGCTCCATACAGATTTTTTTTTTATTGGCCAAAAATGGCTCTTTTTATAATAAAGGATGCGGACCCCTGGCTTAGTCCAAACATACAAGGGTATTTCTGAAAAAAGGGTTTTTCCCTCCTTAGTTCTCAATAAAGCACAAAAGTATACAAAACCAACAGTCGGTGACGTAACCCGAACCCTTAAACAAATTTGGCCGGTAACACAAAGAAGATGTTGGCCAATCAGAAGCCTGAAAAAAGTGATTACTTGAAGGCTACCTTGAGCAGTGACCTCCAGTGCATTCTGACACCTCTGTTCTTCAATGTAGTGGAAGAGTAAATGTACTTTTATGTGTACAAATGTACAAAGTCCTGTTAGCAAGGTTAGAGTCAGCACTATTTGGCCATGTCTGCTATTGCATGAAGTGTAGCCTCATTTGTGATGACTCACAGAGGAAATAATGGTGCACACTCTGATGTTACAAGCTGACAGCAAGCTGTGTTCCCTCACCAACATGTCAGCAATAAGGTTTCCGAAAATCACCCGGGAAGAAGTTTTACAAAAAGTCTATTTTAAAGCAACACTTACCTTTCTGGAAATGTTACACTTTTCTTTGTTTAGGTTAAAATGCGATTAATACGCAGATGGCACACTAAAATGTAAGTGAATTCCACCAGAGATGAAAACTCATAATTATACCATTCTCATATGGTTCTAAGAAAACTCCAACCAGTCACTGCATTCGGGTTTTTCGAGAAATTCGAGTTTTCTCCTGTCCTGTCTGTCTTTCCCATGTGGAGGCCTCCGACAGACGTAACTGCTCGCGTAACATCCCCCCCACACCCTCCACCACTGAGTCTGTGAGACAACAAATATGCTAGTAACGGGGACGCTTGTGGATATAAACTAGTAACTTGAGATGACCATGGTTTCGCCTGGAGCTGTCCCGAAGGGGAGACGCCGGCAGCGCTGTGACAGGACGCGGAGGGGTTAGCTCTATGCTAACAGCTAACCCCATCAAACCAGCTGTTCCCAGCGGCCTTCTGGTGAATGTCTGCTCGCTGGACACGAAATGGATTACATCTGACAATGGAGATCCACTCACTGAGGAGTGAGGGACATCTTGCTCCTGACGCTACAGTCATAAAAACAAGAGACGAAGAAATCTGAGTATCTGATTGGTCGAAGGACCGAACTGAACAGGTGATATCAACATCCGTGATCAACAACATAGACGCATTTATTTTTATCACAAAACTAATAAATAATCATGGTGGATTTACTGCACAGAGTTCCAGAATAAACGCTGCACTTAACAGCTTATTTATCTTTATTTCGCCATGATAATATTTCTTTTCTTACCAGTTGGTCTTTGGCTGCTCCAAGAAATCTGCACTGACTGAAACACTGCATTTAACGGCTGGATTAAAAAACCTTCTGTAAAGGATATAATTGCACAGATTGCACACCATAGATCGCCCAAAGGGTAAGTTTCTGATTGTAATTTCTCCCCATTATGTTCCGTTGTGTGTGTTTAGAGATTTTAAAACAACATATTAATGCAACTGCTATGTTTCCTGCCTTTTTTGGATAAGAGGGAAACATAGAACCCGGGAAACATAGAACCTTTTTTGTGGAAGCGGGGAACATAGAACCTTTTTTGCAGGGTTAAATGGGAACATAGAACCCGGGGAACATAGAACCCGGGGAACATAGATACGCTCCCAATGGGGGAGAGAGGAGTAGACTCTTTGGAGGGAGGTGGAGTTGCTGGTGGAGGAGGATGGGACTTTGGAGGGAGGCGGGAGTTGTGGATGTTCAAATTTTTTTTTTTGTTGTGTGACATGCAAGAAAGGTAAGAGTTGCTTTAAGTGACCTAAAACACAGTTTGCTTGTGAACTAAAGGCCTTAACACATATCTCCTAAATATACCTGTGTCCGTGTGGAGTAGGCATTACCCTTATCAAAAATGGTCAAAATCAATGCATCCAAGCTCAGGATGTTGTAACTTTTTGTCCCTAGTAGGGGTCAACCTCTAAAAACCCCAGATCCCCAACCTCAAGAACACATACGTAGTGGATATCTACAAATCTAAGTTCCAAGCTACAACATTATTGACCAGTAGGAAATATTAAGCATTAATTTCATCCCTTCAGTGAGAACTTTGAAGCTCGATCATACCTCTATCCAAGGCCAGACCCGTGTTTCTTATTCTGCTTGTGAGATGTTCAAACCCTTAATTATTTAAGAGCACTGGTCGAAGGGTCATTAGTCACCACAAGTTGTTCTACATTAAACTTATTCAGTCTCTGAAAGTCTCTTCAGACATCTTCCTGTCAGTCACTGAGCTCTCAAATCTCCTCATTTTTATTCAAGCAGTGATCCAATGCATTTCAGTGTTAGGAGCTTTTTTACTAAAGATGGGCTGTGTCTTCTGCTCTGATTCCAGATATTTATTCTTCATTTACCATATTCATATGGTTACACTGGTCCTGTTTCTGGAATTCATCTTAACGGGTAATCAAGACCTTTTGTATTGTAAAGGCTCCCTCAAATGCAACCAGGAAAACAAGGCTTCTCTCACAGGAATTCTAAGAACATCACTACCCCAGACTTCATGGCATGGCCGTGTTTTAGTTTTGAAGTGTGGGCAGGTGCACACAATAAATTTAAGGTGATTCTTTGCAGATGAGGCACATGTTCAGCCTACTTGCCTCCAGTCCTTCACAGCAGGTGGCTTCTAGATGGGACACAGATAGGCATGTATCTGTGAGATAAGTAGGCAAAAGTTGAAATGTTAACATCCTATGCATTAAAGGGAAATTTCGGTTTATTTCAACCCGTCTCCTATCGTCCTAAACTTGGCATTCCACTGCAATGCGATGGATTTTCTCATCGGTGTCTGAGACGGAAATCACTGACCAAGTTGCGAAAGGAAAAAAAGACAAGCTTAGATGTTGTATGATGACAGAAAGTTAACTCCTGCATGAAAGTCAAATACACTACATGTCAAACTACTATCCCAGCCGTCACATACTTACTTTTTACTTCTCGACAGCGTACAATTAGCAGTTGGTTTCTGTCTGTACAGTCTCATTGTAATTTATTTCCCACCATAATCAGGATAGATCCAACATCTGTGGTTATACGTCTCTTGTACCGTGACCTCTTTCAAGCCAGTAGTCTTTGGTCTGGGCTGTGATGAATGTGACTTGCGAGCATGGCTGTCGTTGTGGAGCTTGAACTTCGTCACTAAAGTATGCTGTGTTCCAGTTGAGTTGTTTTGAGTGCACCAATAAGCCTGGTTACTAATTTAATAAGCTTATCTCATGGCATCAACTGTTTTTAATGCAGAATATGAACAGACTTACAGTCTTGTAATCTAATTTTAGTATGGATAGTATGGTATTATAAAAATTTTCAGACTGATTGACTAATGGACTCATTACCCCTTCCGCCCATTATGGCTACGTCATAGCTTACTTTAGAAAAACAATGTTGGCAGGTTTATAGGCATGCCATTAAGTCATGTCAGTACTTGTTTCACATACATGGCCAGTTGTCCTCGTAGTTATGACCTGTGCACGCTAATTTTTCCTCAGAATATAAGGTACCGTAGGTTTACATTAGGGTTGGGTGGTAAAAGCAGAGGGTGAGACTAAGTCACACATGTGCAAGTTACAAGCAAGTCTCAAGACCCAAGTTTCTGTGGTGAGAATAAAGTAAGTCAATTTGAGTCCCTGCGTTAAAGCAGCTGTGCGGAACTTTACGTTTTCGTTGATTATAGCGCCCCCTTTGGTCAAAGCGGTATGACACCCACAGCCTGGTGTCATAAAATTCCGACTGTAGTCGGCATTTGGTTTCATTTGTAAAATCTCGACTGCAACCGGCAATTACCGCATGCGTTTGTTTTGGAGAGCGAGAGGAAAATCATAAATGTTCTGGTGTAGCTCTGAATTTCTTACAAACTGAGGACAACTGCCTGCTGTATATTTGTGTTCATGGTCACAGTCACAGATAATTTTGTGGCGTTTGTTGTAACGTTACTAGACAAAAGCGGTTCACATCAGCTAACGTTACATTTAGCTTGCTTATAACTTCCATGTCGTCATATATTGAAGTGAAACAACGTCTAACAAGTTGCGGTATATTCTCTAAATAAAAACAAAAATTACATACCTGTCGATTAGGAAAAGGGCCAACTTGGGATCAGTTTTAAAACCTTTCAATTCTCTTAGCTTTCTCCACTTGGTGAATGCCCAACCGAGGTTTACACTCGTTTGGGCTCAAGCCCTATCACTGTCCTGTTTAGCCTTCTTCTGTTCTTCTGTTCTTTTTCTTTTAGATGGTGCTCCTTCTTTATCTGCCATGACATCGAAAGTAGAACCAAGTCCTTATAGATACATCTGGTAAAACTGTTATGTGTTCAGCAATGCCCGTTGCGTACTGCTTACTCTCTCTTACTCTCTGTAAACATGGCTCCTTCTTCTTCTGTGGTTTAATGGCTGCGGGCCGCTACGGGTGTGCAAACTTACTTCCGCTTCCGGGTGCCGTATTCTGGTTTGCTGACTTCCACTGTGTCCGACCCGACCGAGGCTACGCTAAATAGCCATATAGAGAAAGGCTTTATTGTCGCTGTTGGGTTCAAATAAATATGCGGATCTTCAAGGGGGGGTGATACAAACTAGGGACAGTTTTATAAATGGTAAAAAGTTCCGCACAGCTGCTTTAAGTCAAGCAAGGCAAGTCAAGTCATTGCTCAGGTCAAGCCAGTCACAAGTCAAATCATATAATATTCCAATGATGTGGTCAAATGTTAGCATTTCTAGCTAGTGTTTGACCAGCCAACAAGCTACTAGGTTGGCTAAAAAGAAACTATCAAATTACTTTCTTTGTGGTTTTTGTAGTTACAGATGAAGTTGGATGTTGTGGTGGTCCTCTCACTGACTTTTGAACTGTGTAGCTTGCATACCGCTGTTCTCATTGACAACATAATCCTACCAACCAAAACATAACTTCTCAATGTCTGGAAAAATGCAAATACTTATCAAAAAAGTCAAGTTCTTTTGAGTTATCTGTCTAAGGTCTAACTCAAATCTCAAGCCATGAATACTAAGGCAAATTCAAGTCTTTTATCAATATAAGTCACACTGGTCTCAAGTCCTCAAACACAAGTCCTCGAGTCTGAGTCAAGTCATGTGACTCAAGTCCGATACCTCTGAGTAACTAACTGCATGTAAATGGGATTGTGTAATTGGATTACAAGAGTAGGGAACTATCATGAGCCCAGATTACATTTGGAAGAAAGTGATTAGGGGCTCTAGTTTCCCGGCGCAGCGCAGGGAGGTGCAGGGTGGCGAACCCCGCGCAGAGCTAGTTTCGAGCAGCACAACCCGAGGCGCGCTCAGTTTGGTAGTTTGGCAGACCGAGGTGCGCTGAGATGGGTGTGGCGGCGCAGCAGGGGGAGGTGTTGACAGATCCAGCTTGGCGCAGTGACAGTTTCGTGCCAAAAGGCTTCGCCAAAGGTGTGCTAAAAGCTCGCCAGCTTAAACCAGGTCTACTGTCAGCGCAGGGGGAGCGCAGCCGGTGTAAGCCGAAGTTTGGCTGACCGGCGGACAGTGCGCACACTTCGCCAAAACCTCACAGGTAGGTTTCCAGAATATCAGGCACATTAACGATGCAATAAATACCCAAAAAAACACTATTCAATGCAACTATCTGCAATCAGCACATAAATGTATCTCTATATCGACTGTCCCGTCACATCTGATGTCAGATCAAAGGGGATTGGCACCGTTTGGCACGTTTGGCATGCGTAATGGAAACCCAACCTGATTTGATTAACACAGCTGCAAACTAATGAGTTCACATCCCTCTCAGCCAACCACAAACAGCCACAGCATCAGATAGGGAGTATATATTCAGCATCTGTCATCTTAGAAAAGTCAAAAGAAAAGAAACAGAGTGAGACTGCGAGAGAGAAAGAGAGAGCGCGCGCGCACGAGAGAAACGCAACATTGATTTACAATTGTGGTGACCTCCTCCCAGGCTACCTTTGCATCATCAGCCCGTGGAGGTCTGCTCGCAGTTCCGTATATTCGGACACTGCGAGCTTGGACCTCCCGGACCAAAACATCAGTTTCCTCCTGGGAGAAGTTTGGCCGTCTGACGCTGCTGCTCTCTTCTGCCATGGCGAATTGAGTAAACTCTCATTACGCCTTTGCGCGGCGCATTTAAGGGCGAGGAGAGGGGCTCATTTGATTGGTGTGATGTGTGTAAAGCCCACTCCACGCCTTCTCTCCTCCCTCTTTCCGACTTGCGCAGGTAGGAGGGACGGAGGTGGGAAAGAGGAGTAGCTGCGCCAGGCGCACGGTGTGCCAAACTTGCAAAATCCGCCTGGTCACACCCAGTTGCCCGGTCTGCGAAACTAGAGCCCATGATGTTATAGTTATGTTGTCAAGAATTACTTGATAACTTTTGATACGTCTTAAAATATGGCAATTTCATTATATGTTTATTTGACCAACTGTAACTGCTAAGTATGGAAAACGCATTTTATTTGTATTGAAAATGTTTTGAGGTGGTTAAAGAGAAAATTAATGACTGTAGGTCTCATTTTTTGTGGTTTTGTCCATTTTTTAAGTGTAAACTGCAATATATTCAATGTTTGACTTTAAAGTATTTAGTATTTGGATTAGATTACTGTTTTTCCTCCTGTTATTCAGTAGATTATGTTACTAATTTAGAAAAAGACACATCATTTGTATTCAGTAACTGACTATATTTCAAAGACATCTGACCCAATCTTGTTAAACATTTCCCATCTGGCAATGCTGCTTCTCTTCACCAGTTACAGTAATGGCACTGGATGTAAATCGTGCAATGCAGTATCATCTAGTACCAATGTAATTCCTTGGGATACTGACGTGATCATTCACCTGTCTGCATCACATAAGATAATGGCAAGCTGCTGACAAATTGTATTGTATAATGACAGTGACTGTCAAAACTATATTTAATATGGGTCGATAATGTCTGGCTAATTCCTGGTCTGCCTCATGCTGTTGGCTTCCATTTTTTTTCTTATACTAATATAATACTTCATTAAAAAATACCTCAAGTTTTTAACTGGAGCAAGCAAACCTCCTCCAAATATTAATAAAAAGTAAAAGTAAGGTCTATAAAAAACTTATATCCAGGTGATTTAAATTTATATCACAGCAGAGTATCACCTTTCAATTATTCAGTGATTCAATTTAATTTATTTTTGCAGATGCTCTCTGATAAAAATCGCAAATGAAATTCCCTAACTGCAGATAATTCTTTCATTTATCCATCAGCATTATAATCAGGCTGTTCTCATGCACTGTTTGTACGTATACCTACGAAAAGTAATGCACCACAATTCATATACAACACACGTTAGCGTGAGTCAGTAATTTGTGTATAACCCACGTAATCGAGGAGGGTAAAATCATGTGACCAACTTGCTGATGGGATTAAAGAAGGAAGTAGAAGAGCGAAAAGAGCAAAATTCTGTTTAAGAAAGCGGGTTGGGGCAGTGGATGGGTCGCAAAACACAGGACATTCCCACAGGAAACCAGCATTTGAAACCATGTGAAACCAAGTGGATTTATTTTAGGGTATGTTGTCACCATGTTTCTTTTTCTAAACCTAATCCATGTAACCTTACATAACCCACTGGGAAAATGTATGTTTGAATAAATAATACTTTTGTTTTTATAAAGGTATTTTGGTTTATTTTCTGTAAATATGTTTTATATTTAATGTTTGTTTTAATGTGATTAATAATGTTTAAAAGTTGAGATAAAGACAAGAAAATAAAGCCAATGTACATGCCAATGTAAATTGCACGAGTGAAACTTCATTTACCTTGATGTGATGTATTGGGTTGATCACACAGTTATCATGTGACTGGGGGACAATCCAGGCATTTGAATGGTTAAAAAAGGTGATCACCATGGTGCTCACGCATCAATCAGGCAGTCCACAGAGGGTCGCACAGGGAGTGTGATGAAGGCAGCAGAGGACACAGGCTATGCAGAGAGGAGAGAGAGAGAGAGGGAGAGAGGTAAACTGCATTAGCTTGTATTCTAATTTTATTGTCATTTCCAAAGTTGTCAGCATGTGAACTACGAAGGAGACATCGGACGCAGAGCCTACATTGTAGCCTGACATGCACCTCCCCAGAAATGTAACTACACAACACGACGCAGACCTCTTGTCTGTTTCTGTGTACTGACACCATTTCCCTCAGAGGAAACAAAGCTTTTATTTACTTTTATTTCACAGATAAGAAACAGTAAATTGGGAAGACAATAAAGCCCCAACAAAACAGCATTTTAAGTCTTGTGTGTGATTTATCATGGCTTCATATGTGTATAGGAAATCTCCACTAGTCGCTAGAGTAATTTGAAGAAAGTGAACGCCATAGGCTTGTCCTAATTACGTTAGCATGTTATATTTGTTTGGAAAACACATCTTTAGCTGACAACATTTTCCCCACAAATACAACATGCTAATGTTATTAGCACAAGCCTATGGTATTTTAAATTGTATAAATTAGCCTCGTGGCCAGCAGACTTTCCCTCTAGTCATATGAAGCCAGGGAGGCCAGCAGACTTTCCCTCTAGTCATATGAAGCCAGGGACAACAGCAACATTTAACAAAAGTACCATTAGTTCTATTACAATTCACAATTCACAAGGTTCACCAACACCAACTGTCTTATAGTACAAACGTTTTCCAAACAAATATAACATGCTAACATTGTTAGCACAAAATTTATTTTAAATTGTGTACATTGGCCTCGAGAATAGTGATAGCTAGGATAAATCACACACAAGACATAAAATGCCATTTTGTGGAGGCTTTACTGTCTTCACAAGTTATTTTTTTCTTAACTGTGTAATAAAAGCAAATATGGTTTTCAGCTTACAAAAATAGACAGGAGCTCTGCGTCATTACATCATGTAGTTATATCTCTAAAGCAGGGCACATCAGGCTAAAGCCTAGGTTACACTGTAGGTTCTACACTGACATACAGCCTACGCCTTAACGCAGAATAAATCCTGTTTTAAAGGACTGTTTTTGGTATTAGTTAATATTGCAGGCTTAGATTAATGGGTGACTATAGTGTGTGGGCCCACATATCAGTTACTTTGTTATGGTTATTCAGGTGTGTTAATCTGTGTCATTTATACCCATTTTCATGGTAATGCACAGGTTATTTACCTTTTTTTCTGCTTTTTTCAGACAGTTTGCAGCTCATTGTGAGAGTGTGACAGTGTGAGAGTGTTTACAGGACTGGTATAGTCAGGAACTTAAAGAAACCTTTTTTGTTAAAAGAAGAAAGGAAAAACAAAACTATTTGTATTTTATTCCAAACTTTTAAGTACATTTCACTGCATTATACATACCCACCTGAGTTTGAGTGTGTGTTAATGGTATAATCACTTACCTGCTAAGTTGAGGCTTTTATGAAACTTAGAGCTTAGTTACTTGAGGATAAGGGAATATTACTTTTGAGAAAAACCTGCATTTACCTAAGAGGGTTCAACTACCTGCGAGGGAAACAGGGAAAGGTTAGTATTAAGTTACAAGTGAATTTAAAGGGGAAGTACATGTAATATAAAGTTTCTGTAAATAAGTTACAATTACTCACTGGTTGGTTTAGGGCACAAGGAAAAACAAAACAAAACACACTAAGTCCTGTGAGCAATAGGTAAAGAGGAAGAAAGAAGGAAGAAAGAACTCAGGGCACTGCCTTAATCAGTATAACAGGGTCAGTTGCGCTGCACTTACTTACCCGAACCTAACCTACATAATTTTATGCCAAGTGTGTAACTTTACATTCAGAATGTAACATAGGGACGCAGTTCGTTTTTGTTAGATATCATACGAGTCCTTGTATGAAGATTTGTCTCAATAATAAGGGCTTCAATTGGTTGTAATAGCTACATTGTCATTGAAAATTGAAGATTTATCCTCTACAAAAAGGTGCCAACGGGTTATAAAATCTATCATATACCCAAAGTCTTGTTGTGAATTTATTTGGATTTAATTTGATAAATCAATTGTGACTGACCCTCACCTCAAACCTACAGTGAACTTCCCTTACCTGCTGCCCAGAGGGTTCTAACATGATGGAGCTCCTAAATTATTCATCCCCATCATTAAATATCTACGCACATCACATATTGGCTTCATGAAAACTTTATATGTGGAACCAAGACACTATTTATCAAGTCCCTGCCATTGAAACCAGTGCGACAAAGGCAACTGTATGCATTGTTGATGTCTTTACAGAATTCGTGTGGTTTCTCTGCTTACTAAAACATGAAAAGGCCTGTGTTCCATCCACATTACACTTCTAATCAATATATGTGCTGGTGGTGCGACTCGCTGGTGCTAATCATAGCTCGGTGGAGGCGTGGGGGTCTGAGCTGGAGCTGGGTTCACACACTGCCAGAGACATGAGAGCTACACCGCTAATATCTCATTATCATGGATCTGCTGATTACTTTGCCAGAGTCCCACCCTGCATCGGCCTTTTCCCGCTCATTTGAATACATTTAAATACGGCGAGTGGAGGATGGAGGAAGGCAAAGTGCTAATTTGATAGCCGAGGAGACAGGTTAAAGATGTTCCTGTGAATCCTGGCACTTTTTTTGCTTTTTTTTTTTTTTTTAACGACATTGGGCTCTCACTTATTTCCTGGTTCAGTAAAAAGGGATGAGGTGTGACCTATCACATATAGCCCAAGCTCCATCAGCCAGTGCTGTTTTAATCAGCAATGTCACCTCTCCAATCAGCCCCCACCCAGACTCTCCCACTGCCTTTACTGATGTTTGCAAATTATTCAGCAAATATTCCCCCCATGGCATAGCTTTGGTTCTACAGAGGGAGAATTGATTACTGATTACAGCTGACTCGTTTTGCACATGTAAGCTTTTTTGTGTGTGTTATTTTGCCTGTGATCTAGTGTTCCTCTGTTTACATCGGCAGTGAAAAGATGGGCAACGTGGCACAGATGGTGCTTTATGCAGGATGATTCCTCAACAGACGTTATTTGAATGGTTATTCAATGTTAAATGTGATAAGTGCTTGGGGGGGGGGGGGGGGGGCAATAGAGGCGGAGAAAAGCAGGAGTTTGTTTCTGCTACATGTGCTTTGCATATTAATCAAGAACAGAGCACAGCAGAGCCACTTATTCACATAGGCGCAGTGGGATGTATGTATCCACACCCCCACACATGGACACACAAAGGGGCTACACGCCTGAAGAAATGGCCAACAGCGCTCTGATTGGCTTAGTGTCTGTTTTGTGGTTCTTTGGCTGACTGAGCAACAGCATCTAGCTTTATTAAATCTGTACATTTCCCCTGAGAACACCTAAATTACATTGTATATATTAACACAGCACATGACGCAGCAGGCCACCAAGATGAGGTTGTTTTGTACTGTGGGTCAGTGTCATCCAGTGTTTGATGCAAGATGTTGCAGTAAAGCATTGGTGTTTTGACCTTGGAGACATTTTCTTTTTTTTCACATGAACGTGAAACTGAATCTTTCTTGTTCTGTTCCACAGTAACATAACCTTATACAACGATTTGTATGATATCCTACAAATTAGCAACCCACGAATGGCATCACGGCCTTAACATTAAGTTATGTAATTAACATAAAAGTATAAAGGTTAGGTTTAGACAAACAAACTCACTAGGGTTAGAAATGTGGTGAGGACATACCTTAAAATGACTCAAAGTTTAGTCTAAGTTTACACGGTTCTGAACACCTGTCTCCTGGGGGAGAGTTCTGGGGGAAAGTCCTGTGTTTTGTGACCAGTCCACCCCAACCTGCCTCCTAATTGGACAGCTTGGAAGGTCTTTCTTCTTTTTTTTGTTTTCTTTATTAAGACAAATATGATACACAACATGTAGCAACACACAGCACAGTATACATATACATATCTGGGGGTCACATAGCCATGGTTAGGCCTCCCTCTGGCAACAAAATCACACTCACTATTAGCATGTTAACTAACTCCCCTAAACAAGTACCATCACTTATACTTTGCATACACACACCCACACACATCTCCACAAATGATGTAATACATGAAACAGGCAAATACATGTTCACACCAACCCACAGGCATACATGTACACACATTTGCATTAAATAGGAGTAAGTACAGAGGTAGATGAGTGGGCAGAACAAGTAACAGCACAAAAGTTCAGGTAAATAAATTATAAATAAATAAATATAAATAGTTAAAATGATTGCAACAGTAATGAAATATTCATATAAATGTATGTTAAATAATTCTTCATCAGCGTAATGTGGTCTATTTCCATCCTTTCCCAAGGGTTAGTTGTTCCCATCCCTTTATGAATGAAAAGGTTTGTAGTTTTGTTTCAGATGTTAATCTTTTTATCATCCAGTGTGTTTTAGGATAAGTTTTAAATTCTGAAATATTAAGCTGTGTGGTTAATTTCTGTTTTTATTATAAATGCTTTGCCAAACAATATTACCTTATTACAATATTACTGATCTCTGATTTGCAAGTCTGTTACTGTTTGTGAGTTGATTGTATATTTATCATTGTAGATCATTATCCCATACTTGCCAACTCTCCCGATTCACGCAGGAGACTTCCGATTTTTAACCCTATCTCCGGCGATGCTCCAGGTCAGTAATTTCTCCCGCTAATCTCCCGATTTTACAGTGAAGGAAACAAGTAATGTGAAGGAAACAAGTAATATTGTGGGGGATATTTGTTGCAGTATCTGGCAACCCTGGCCTGCCTGTTGTAGAAGCAAAAAAGTCAAGGTCCCGAGCCGTGCCAGAAAGCTCGCGACCTCGCTCTTCTCTTCTCAAACAGACTTTCTTTGTCTTCCATTAGATATCAAAAACTCAAATACTCAGAGGTCAAAAAATCACTGGAGACACGTAGAATCAGATGCAACTGAGT
>NC_065517.1:8062517-8106129 GCF_006386435.1 Epinephelus moara | reverse complement strand
AATGGTAAACAGAATCATTTATTGAATATCAAAGAAACAACATTTTCAGAACAAGTTTCCTTCATCAGGTTTAAAATACAAGGCAAGAAATGACGATAATTATACGCACACCCTGCGAAGGAACCTTGTTCCTTGGGCCGATACACCGATGAAAAAAATCTCCCTATTTTTCGCAACCCAATGTTGGCAAGTATGTTATCCACCTTTGGACTCAATACCAAAATGACGGGACAATACTACATTAACTACAGGATAAATTCCTCTTCGTCATTGCAAAAGCTACACAAACAAGTTCGTTCAAGGCCCAAAATAGATAGCAACTTTTTAGTGGGTAAAGATGTATAGTATCTGTAGTTCTATTATGCTTTTGGATACATCTAAGGTAGTGTTTTTAATAACATTAAATACATCTTTCCGTTGAATTAGTATATTAATAGATTCTTCCCACTTAATTGGAGAACACTGGATTTCTGCACCTCCTCTTGGCTCTATTTTCCAGCTTTAAAAAAAAATCTAGCCCATGACAGAAGATATTTTAAGAAAGTGCAGATCACAGCTAGAAAGTTTGAAAAAATAATATTAGAAACAAGCTGGAGTGCATCCTATGGACATGGAAGTGTTGTCTGGGGATGTCATTAAAATCATTTAAATTAATTTGTACATAAATGTAACTTATTGCCAATGGAAATTGTGTAATCTGTCTTACTCGTTTTGCATTATTATGGGGATTTTGTTTTCTCAGTTTGGGGTTTTCTTTGTTGCATTTATTCAGTTAGTTATGTTTCCTTTTTTATTTTGTTATATTCTCCATTTGTGTCGTGTGGTTTCACTTCCCACTTTGCTGTGTCTTCCCTCCAGTCTTGTCAGCCTGACTTCTCTATGGGTTTGCCTTACAGGTGATCCTCAGTTGCAGCAGGTGAGGCTCACACTGCTCCATGTCCACCGGCCCCTGTCCCCGCTCCATGGTGTGGTGAAGGCTCCCTTTAATGACTTGGTGCCAAGCTGAGGGGACTCCATATTACAATTCAGTTATTGTCCACAGACAATTTTTCTTCTCATGTACATCAGCATTGAGTGGCCAGAGCCTTGACTGGCCTAATGTTTGTTGGTCTGGTAGCCTCCCGTGGTGAACTAGGGCAACCAAGTGGTGGGTAAAGGCCTCCAGTCATTCTCTTTATTTGTTTAAAAGATAGTTCAAATCAAATAAAGGTAGTAAGGGTCCCTCTTTTACTGTTTTGTCTGTTAAGGAAGGCAGGTTGTGTCCTTGTTCAGTCAGCAATGTCCCCAATGTGTTGCCAGCATATTGAATCCCTCAGAGAAAGGTAAATTGCACAGGTGAGCAGTGAGCTGTTGGTGAAGAAGTAATTTCTTCAGTCAGCTGCCATTCTGATTGGTCCTAGCGCTTAAAGGTCCCACCCCTTAAAAGACACTGACTTAAAAGCAATAAAATGATATAAGCCTACTATTCACTTATAATATCACTCAGGGTCCTAATTTGTTTTAACGATTGCCATCTCTTAAAGGGTAACAAAAATGTCTGGTTTGTATTCGTTAATCTCAGCATCTAGGGGAAAAAGTAAAGTGTGGCTGCTCGCTAGCATGCTCATTGTTCACATTTGCGATTGTGTTGGTACCGCTGGAGATATAAGCCAACACCTCCTTCCATAGGCCAAAACGTTGCAAGGTCACTCAACACTTCGTCCAACTATGTAGTCAAATGCATCCCAGACCACCTCGGCAAGTGGTTTGCTTGATTGGATCACAATGTGTTATGGTGGTTATTCACACTTCTATTTAGCACTGTCGACTTGTAGGCCTAATGGGATCACTCAAGACACATGTTGATACCAAGTATAGGTCTATTTAAAGAGGAAGAATCTAAAAGTGCGGTAAGTGGTGGTTGGGGATTCAAATAGTCAATATCCAAAGTTTCCATACATTCCAGGCACTTCCAGGCATTTCAGCCATGATTGCTATACTCCTCTGCACGCTCACAATGCTTATTATCTTCCTTTTCTGGAGGGGAATCCTCCCCTCATCATCCCCACCATTGTTGCTACGATTTCTCAAGGGATTGATTCACTCAGCCGGTTCTCATCCGCCCAGCGTCAAATACAGCAGCTTGGTCAGTGGCTGTCGGCATCTGAATCCCATGCACAGACACCCTTTAGTGTCTGTGTCAGGGATACTGGGCTCTCAACTTACTCCACTGTTAACCCATCTGCAGCAATGATGTAGTATAAAAAACGGCAAAGTCCAAGTAGGGCGTGTGGGAGGCTGGGGTGAAGAATTAGTCAAACAAAGGTATCCAGGAGACAAATGTTTATGCCCTGTATGAAATGTGTTTTTACATGTCACATGACATCAGGGTTTCCGTGGGTCATTAAAAAGCATTAAAAGTCATTAAATAGATTTTGCGAAAATTAAGGCCTTAAATGGCATTAAAAAGCATTAAATTCGATGTCCAGAGGCATTAAAAAATTAAATAAAAAAGATTGTTATTCACGATTTATTTTGATTATATAAACATTTAATAATTTTGATTGGAAGTATAATGTGATGATTGACAGGCGGAACCCTTTAATTGGCTATTGTTTACAGTCGGTGCACGAGGTCACAACACCTGATGCTTGGAATGCAACGTGCTGTGAGCGTGCTCATGCTGTGGCGAAAGAGCGGAGGGAATATTTGCGAAATGTCGGAAAAATGCAATAGTGGAAAGCTGACATAACCCATGGCCCGATGGCCCGGGCCAATCAAAAAGTATGTCGGGCAAGTTGACTGACAGGTCACAGGCCCGCTCGGGCCAGTGACGCTGTAAGGCTTTTTTTGTCAGGGGAACAACTCCAGCAGATTTTTATCCCACTTTTCTGGAGCCTTCAGTGGATTTATTGGGCTTTTTGGCCAAAGGCGCCCTCATCAGTGGATTTATTGGGCTTTTTGGCCAAAGGCGCCCTCACCTTTGCTCGTGCAGTGAAACGCCAGAGGCGGGGGAAACGTGCCAGTGCGCTTGTGCGTCTTCGCCAATGCGGACACCGCACACTGCTGCCATGCAGGTATATTTCTCTCCAACGTGCGTTCGCTGGTCAGTAAACTGGATGAACTTCAGCTACTGATGGTGAAAAACGGAGACCTTCTACATCTGCAGTTTTGTGCTTCACGGAGACGTGGCTGTGTGGATCGATACCGGACTCTGCGCTGCAGCTGGCAGGCTTCCAACTCTTGAGCGGATCGTAACACGGAACTCTCCGGCAAAACTAAAGGTGGAGGTATCTGTTTTTACACTAACAGTGGCTGGTGTAATGACGTGACAGTGATCCAGCAGCACTGCTCTCCTGATCTGGAATCTTTTTTTCATCAACTGCAAACCTTTTTACTCCCCCCGTGAGTTTGCTTCATTCATTCTGGTCGGTGTTTACATCCCACCGCAGGCCAACGTGCAGGAGGTAGGCTACAGCGCACGCTCGCCGACCAGATAGGCTACTGTGTGTGGAGCGGACTCCTTAGTTATTGTCCTTGGCGACTTTAACAAAGGTAACCTCACCCATGAACTCCCCAAATACAAACAGTTTATAAAATGTCCGACCAGAGAGAAGAATATCCTGGATCACTGTTACACAACTGTTAACAACGCCTATCACGCCGTCCCCTGCGCTGCACTGGGCCACTCTGACCACAACACCGTCCACCTGATTCCCTCATACAGGCAGAAGTTAAAGCTCTGTAAACCTGTTGTGAGGTCATCTAAGAAGTGGATGAGTACACAGAGGCTGTGACATCATACATCAGCTTCTGCGAGGACTGCTGTATATACCATCACGCACTACGATGAGGTATAATGGAGTTAAATGAAATGAAGTTAAATGAAATGAAGTTTTATAGACATTTTTTCTCTCTCTCTCTTTTTTTTTACTTGGGCCAGTAAGAATATACAAGGGGCCAGTAAAACTCTGAACTACTGGCCCGGGGGGCCAGTGGGGAAAAAATGTTATGTTGAACACTGTGCAAGTTTCAGCAGAAGTGGTTGGATGAGGAACTACTCAGAACCTAGTTAAAGCCTGTCGACGATAAACCACGAGTGGCGTTTTGCAGCGTGTGCAAAAAGATCTTCAAACACAATGCCCGTCAATGCGGTGAAATCACACATGCTGTCAGATAGTCACAGGTCGGTGATTAAAGGCAGGCAGCAGTTAACTGTACTGAATTTCTTTGCCGTGACCAGCAACGCAACTTTTGCTTTCGCCACCACAACTGCAGCTGCTGCTGCTACCACCACCACACCTGCCGCTACAGTGACCGCCTCCGGCCTTTTCAGGTTAGAGTTAGTTTTTCACATCATTCTTCAGGCTGGTTTTGTTCTTTTTGAAATGTGCAAATAAACCTTGTGGGCCATCTGCAGTTTGACATGGGCATTAAATTTGTTTAAAGTGGCATTAAAAAAAGCATTAAAAAGCATTAAATTAGATTTGCTGATACCTGCAGAAACCCTGCATATGTATCACTTTGTACTTAGTAAAGTTACGTAACAAACACACTTATTTTAACCCAAATTGTAATCTTTTACCTTATTATTTTATCTTATACCTGAAGTACTTTTGGTGACGAAACCTACATTTTCTGTGAACACAGAAGTTTGTTTCGAAAAGACACTATGCATGTAACCAGAAATTGACTTACTGTCCCTAACTGTCCCAAACTGAGGCTAGAGGGGTACCAAGGGCCTTATAGTTTCAAGCGTAGGGCCACAGAACCTACACCATTTTTGACAAGTTGGGAGTGAGAATGTGGTTGCTACGGTCTAGTAAAATAAAGGAGGCCTGAACAAGTGCCCTGAATCAATGGCAGATAGGGTGGCTAGCTACCCCATAACATCAAGACTTTGACTCTTAATAGCATTCATTAATCATGTGTTAATGGATAA
This sequence comes from Epinephelus moara, assembly GCF_006386435.1. Classification (NCBI taxonomy): domain Eukaryota; kingdom Metazoa; phylum Chordata; class Actinopteri; order Perciformes; family Serranidae; genus Epinephelus; species Epinephelus moara. The sequence goes on along the minus strand of NC_065517.1, from coordinate 8,101,208 downwards.
TTCTGGTTATTTGAGCCCTATTTTAATAGTTTTGATAGCTGTGCACTTAACCAAAGTAAGAGATCTGTTAACACAGCGACATTGCTACAAGTGCCAATTTCACAAAATGACAATTTAACAATTTAATCAGAATTTAATCAGAATTTTAGTGACAATCTCCCATTTACATTTGACAGTTAGGGTAATTTTTTTTTTTTTTTACCCTTTACAGTTATTTTTTTCTCCCAAACAACTAATCTGGGGTTTTGTTCAAAACATGTGTGATCATCTTCTTGCCCCTTTAGGGTTACTACCTGTCATGTTTCCTTTTAGTCATGTCACTTCATATCCAGATTTCAGCAAATAATGTCAGAATAATGTTGTTAAGTATAATTGTTATTAATACTGATAGAAATTAAGCACAAACTAAAAAAAAAGACCAGGGTTGTTATACAAATTAAGATTCAGTACCCAGCAAATCTCTGACACCAGCAGAGACCTATTCAGAGGTTGTCAACCTCTCTCTGCAAATACAAATTAAAGTCCAAAAGACATTATGCTGTCAAAGCTAATAAAGCTAATGAAGCTAAAGCAATTCTTCTAATATGTGTCTTGGTGGCCACTTTGAAAACGGTTCTTCCATTAAGAAGATATTAAGGCTTAGAAGTACAATTTGGGATTTGTGGACCTTGATTGGCAGGTCCTTTGACAATCTGCTCAAATCAAGTTTAATTTGATCCACCCACCTGTGTTCCACCTCATTACCTATATGCAGATTTCCGTTGCTCCAACAGCTTCATGTATAAAGCCAAACTTGATGGTTGAAGTCATGTTCTCATAAACCAGTGAGGTTTGTCGATACTGCATAGAGAAAAGATAAGGGTAAATAATGGTAGAATTTAATATTCAGTTTGAACTATAAAAGCTGAGTCAACCTTCTTGTAATAGAACAGTACAACGACTGTCTGTCATGTCAAACTAGTCCATCGCAGGGGCTCACCTTATTCCTCTAGCTTACACAATTTGCATATGGATAAGTATTTGCAAGTCTATCATTATCCATTAACCCCACTCCAAACAGAGGCAAATAGCACGGTATATTATGAAACACTTATAAAATGTTCACATTTCAAGCTCCCACAGAATATGACATGAGAAGGATGTCCCTGCTAAGTCCTTTGGGACTCTCCTTTGATAAAAGGCTCCATATAAATAAATTAACTTGAACTGAATGCTGAATTATCATGGTACATAAAACCCCATTGCATTCCTCATGTATGAAATGACTACCATAACCACTAAAAAAAAAACAAAAGCTGCCTTGTTGACAGTTACACTTACAGGAATTAGTATAAATGATCTCAGTGGTATCTGAGTTAGCTGTATGGGTAAATACTTTTTTAATTTTTTTTTTTTTTTTTTTTTTTTTAATGAAAGCTCTTTGGAATTGCATATATTCTGTAAACGATATGTTCCACATTACACCAATTTGATTATTTTCCATCAATCCACTAGTGTCTTTGTGGATATACTGTATCTTTTGTAAAACAAATGAAGTAAGAACTACTTCAGTTACTGTGACATAGATTAAAAATAACAGATTTTCTTGTGTCATTCCTGCCATTTTATGATGAAAGTTAGAGAAAGGAAAAATCACGGTGAGCAACTCAAAGATGCTGCATCCCATCACAGGTGTTGAAACACCAGTAAGCATGCGGAATCGCAACAGGAGTCGCTAGCATGATCATAGTTGTCACTCATACGACTGTGTCCCAAAAGATTCCATGTTGTGTAGGCAGGATGTTTTGCTGGATGCCTCTTAGATGTTTCAGAATGTGACATTTGCTTGTGATTTAGATCAAGAGGCGCCACAGGGACTGAAGTAATTACTTTGCTCTGAAAGCTGTGCTGCTATTCCCACCTCTGTTCAGTATGTATGATTATTTAGAAGGGGATGGCAAACAAGATAATAAATGGACGGATTCAAAATGGATTGCATGTCTGAAGGTAAAATTGGCCCAATAAAGAGTGTAGTACGTCTTTGATTTCTTAGAAGCATTGGAGCTCTCAGCTGAGATGTACAGCACTTGGAAGTATGTGATGAAGGTAAGTGATCATTGAGACTAACGGATTCTGAAACACTTGAGTTACAAATAATTGTGCTATGGGAATTTACTACACGATTTACAACAATCACAGCTTCACTGCATCTTTTAGCCACTTGGGGGCAGGAGAACAAGCTGAAAACACAACATTAGAGGTAATATCTTTGAATGTTGTTGAATGAGTGTAGTGGGTGAATGTCTTAGAAAACAGCTAATTATTCACATCCAGCAGATAGATAGATCCAGCAGATGGAGCAACATTAACATTCACTTGGAGAAGTGGCCAATATTCACTCTCTTTTAGCTCGGTTTTGGTCTCCACCAACTCCTGAAAAAAATATCTGACTCTTATGCTGCTAAGTGCTCCACTGTGTTCACCAGCTATTTGCTTACTTTGCCTTTCTGCAGAGCTTTATCATCGAAAAACAAGTGCAAACTGCAGCAAATGGGTTGGGTTCAAAGTCGAGAGGATTTATTCTCTGGGTAGCATGAATGTATGTAAAAAAAAAATCAAAAAAAAAATCAATCCATCCAGTAGTTATTTCAGTCTGAACCAAAATGGTGAACCAGCTGCCAAACCAACATTGCCATTGCTAAAGCCACAACGCTAGTATTGTTAAAAATTTGCTAACTTTTACAATGATGGTCTTTGTTTCTGGCCAGGTGGCCCACCTCTCTCATAAAACATTGCAAGAAACTCTGATGCTAAATATCTCATACTGTTCATGTAATCTTCTGGTTATACGTACAGTTGCTATTTGTGAACAGTAATGAGGCTGGCACTTAAGACTGTAGAGTCTTCCCTCTCAGCAAGCATAAGGCAATAACAGATCTCTGACATGATTTTTGTGGGTGTTTTTTATAACTTAAGTGAGTTGCAAATTTTGAAAGCTAAACCTAATTAGATTTGGTAGTTTGGCATTTTGACCATCGCCATTTTGGCATTTGAAACAATTCAGATCTGATCCGGGGATTTGATACTTGTCACTGATTCAATTCAGTTATACTGAAACCCAATCCTTGCTGAGGACCAGGCAAATTAGAGCAGAATTTATGGGTCAAAAACCAAAACAGTGTTCTAAAAGAACTTAAAAAGCTTCATTCTGCTAAATGGAAATGCAAAATAATGTGATTATTCTCTGTGGGTTTCTCACTGCAAGTGACACTGTTTAAATCATGCATTCTCATTTGATCAATGAATCAAAAAAAAGACTTTGTGCAACTTTAAGAATTAAAGGTTTGTGAGATACATTGCTTTTACAACCCCCCGGTTGTAAAAACCAAGGTTGTTGCACCTTTACTTTGTTCTACATCTTCCACTGATGGAGCAACTCACATCAAAGCCAAGGTGTGTAGCCTCCAGAACGGAAATGAAGCCAAAAACTGCAGTTCTTCTAATGGCCACTTAAGGCTGGATCCAATTCCAAATGTGAGTTAATCCTCATGGACCCCAATGTTAAAATGCTAAACTTTAAAGCAGAAAAAACATGTTTATGACCTGGTACAAAAAACAGCTTAGATCTCCATGACAAATTTCCCAAATCATGACAACCTTTTAGGGGGTTGAACTTTTATATAACTCACCTATTAAAATGTAAAGGCTTTGGGTGAGAATAGATGCCATCCGCTGATGGGTGGCTACCACAGCGACAATGTTAGTTAGGTAATGTAACCGTGGCAAAACCCAAGAGTGACAGTAGTTGTAACCGTAGTCGTCACAATTTCAGCGTGTTGTTTGTAAGTTTGAAAGGCATGTTAATTATTTTTAAAAAAAAAGCGATCACCTAAAAAATGTCTTGTTCAGTCTTTTTGTACTAAAAGATCCTCTAAAGAGTAGGATGTTACAGTTTTTCTGGGAAGTTACTTTTTTTAATGGTTTTAAGCCTGTTTTTTGCTGGCAAAAGTTAGCATTAGAACAGTTAGCCATAGCTGTAAATGCATCATGCTAACCAAACCAGCAACTAGCACTAGGGTTAGCTCCACCCTCTCATTGAAATATGCTCACTTCTGGCTCCAAAAATTCAAGATGGTGATGGCCAAAATGTCAAATTCGAGGCTTCAGAGTTGGAGTTCACAAATCAATGAATGACGTCAAGTTGGCTATATCCATTATTTAATACAGTCTCTGGTCAGAACAAAGATAGGCATTTACTAAACACTAATTTGTCCATGTGTCCTGTTGATATTCTACTGTATAATGACATATTGCTTTCTCCATTCAGTATAGGTTTTACAGATAACTTTGTTTAGTACACATGGAAAGTTTCTGCCTTCAGGCATTCACATTAATAATGCATTGATGGCTGGAACTGTGAATTTGAGCACTGGAACAAATGTTTTCTGGAGTGACAAGAGCACCTTTTTGTGTTAAAGGAAATGATCCCTCCTGATGGCACTGGTCTCTCCCTTCATCTCCAGTTATCCCTTTTCTGAGCCAATCATTTTAATGTAATAATTCTAGTCACGCATAGAAATGAGCCATGTCCTCTTCTCTAGTGAATATTTATGGCGCAATGCAAAGCAGTCGACTGCCTTCTCCCTCCAGGCCAGACAATTTGGACTTCATCAATATGTATTTCCAAGGACTTCTGGAAAAGGCACTTCAAAGGAACTTCATCAAGGATTCCTTTTGTCTTTTCAGCCGGTCTTACAACTGAGCCCACATACCCTCTTCCCTCTCTTGGCTTGACGTACATCAATAAATTATTCCTCTCAGGGTTAGCATGATGTCTCACTCAGAGAATTTTCCTCACTCTGCATTGGGGAAGAAAATGGCTCTGTGACATCCATCCAGACAGTGTTTTTATGTCAGTATAAATGCATGAAGATGTAATGATGTCTGGAAAAAAGTGTTGGAAAATGAGCTGGAATATTTGAGCATAAGTCAAGTGGTGATACAATTTATCTGCTGTTAGGGTGTCTTGGTAAAACTATTGTGTCACATTTACTAACTGAGCCAAACACTAGCTATTGGGACAGCAACTTTTCTTTTACCCAGGAGGCAGTGCAGTGGGAAATGTAAGGGGATGGGATCCGCTTGTTTACACAAATAATTGCAGGGATCCCTGAGTCAACAAAAGATTTTAGGAAATATCTCTTAAACCCACATCTTTTCTCCCCCGCTGTAGAAACAAACAGTCTGCCACTTACAGTACATTTGCAGTGCAAAGGTGGTCCTGAAAGCAGTGTTAAGAAGCCTTGTTCACTCTTCCCTGCAATTACAGTTCAGAGTTTCCTCCGTGTTTTGTAGCCAGTTTTCTTCCTGTTGGAGGAAAGTCTCACTGCTTTCGTGTCAGTGAAGAATGGTTAAAATGCTGGGCTTGGAGAATTTATTATTATGTAACCCCTGAAACAAATAAGAGACTCTTATTTTCAAATGAAAAATTGAATCTGTACAAAATAAAATGCACCCTTTGTCTTTTTGCTGCTATAGCCCAACCTTGTCAAGTATGATCAGTACCTATTGTTGGCTGATCACAGATCAATGCATCCTCAAACAAAAGTTTGTATCATATGTGATGAAAAGTAATGCACATGGATTGTCTGATACCTCATTAAACAGCGCCCCAACCAGTTGGGTTTAGGAAGCAATCATGGATGGGCGTCATTACGTTACGACCTAATGTAACTTAAAATAACTCAACTCTGACTTTTAATTTTTCATCAGACATGAGCCGTGATCTCCTGGGTCAAAGTCCTGGTTTTGGTTTGCCCATCCATCACTACTCAAGCCTCCACCCCAAGCAGACTCTGTTGCCGACAGACATGACACACTACACGATGGTACTCACCAATTACCCCCGGTTGTCTTTTACGACGTGTAATGTCATCGGGTTATTCTTGTCCTATTTTTATTACTTTTACTATTATTTCAGTCACTGTGTCTGTTCATGTGCCAGCCGACATGTTGTTGTAGTCACCTAAAAGCTCCAGCAGATGGCAGGAGCTTCATTTGAAGTACCGTACGTAACCATTCAAGCTACTGTATCCTCCACAACAAGTTCCTACAAATGTTTCAGAATAAAAGCCTATTTAGAAAATGGAGGGATTCTCTCAGCCGAGGTTATAAGGGGCTTTTAATTTGAAACAAATTCAGGAAGTGTTGAGTTTGAAATGACGGTGCGATGTGTTAACTTTATGAAGACAATGGGAGTGGATAAAAAGTAAATATATAAACACACAGAGGGATTAATAAATAACGGACCGTCTATAATGTAGTTTGTTTCAAATGAAGCTGGGAGCCTCTGCAGTTGTGGTGAGTAAAAGCCCCGCCGCTATTTGTTAATGTTATTACTTTATGTCCGACCGTGAGGATGTACCATTGTTTGCTAGCTTGATGCTAATGACAGTAACGTTAACTCAGCGGGTTGACAAAGTGCCTCTGCTGTTTCACACCATCATTTCCCCCTTTTACTCTGTGTGGTAACATCCCTAGAGGAAATATTAAAAACGCTGGGGTGTTGTTGTCATACAGTTGTCTACGGCAGCAGATCGTTCTGTGTTTCTACTGGTCAAAGTGACGGCTGTGATGGGAGAATTGGATCTCAGTGAAGGGCAAGTGGTCCATAACTTTAATTTTGGAGACAAAAAAATGTAGGCTTAGCGCTCTGTGGTCCATTGCCCAATAGGAAATGTAGAATACTCAAAAGTACTTTAAAAGTACTGGAGTTACTTTTCTCAGGGAGTAACTTTGTAAAGTAACTGGTTACTTTTCAAAAAAGTAACTTTGTAAAGTAATTTCATTACTTTTAAAGTAACCCTTACCCAACTCTGAGAATAGGTTCCACATGACCTTTTACAGTCACATGATGTGAAAGAGATTTTTTTGGTTCCAGACTTAAGTTTAATGAATATCCACCCCATGTGCCAGACAACAGCAAGTTTCCTCTGAGGAAAACTCTCTGCAGTGTTTCCAAACTGTCAGTAAACTGCGATAAAATGGGGCGAATGTACTGAATGTAGTAAGCCATGATTATCACAGCTTTTACAGTACCTACTTATAATAATGCCTTCTTTCGGATCCCACCCCGTGCCCAAGTGTGCCATAGATGTGCCAAGGGAGCCTGACCACAGAACTCTTTGCTGTGTTATGAAACACCACCAGTCAGCAGGATGGCACCTGTTGTGGCAGTATGATACGCCACAGGATGGCGTCATTTTGAAATGCCACCAGAAATAATCTAATATAAGGAGCGGGAAAGTCTGTATAGTCCTTGCCTAAACCTAACCATGTGCTTTTGTTTACATCATCTTTTGTTGATGCTACAACATTGGTTGTGGCGTCCCAGAACCTCAACAGCAGACGTAGCGCCTAATATGTACACATAAAAGTCCACTGGCAAAGCGGTGATATGTGATAATTTGGGATGAGAATGTGTTGGTTATTATTGTGCACATTCAATCCTAAAAGCAGATGTGCTGCACTGCAAAAGAGATTCTAACAACTTTATTATAACAAGTTTTACAACTTTCTGAAAGGCATGGACACTTTAGAGCTACTAATAGAACATGATGAGTAAAATATTAAGTATTACTCTTTGGTTAGCTGATGCGATTGACACAAATCAAATGCCTGCTGTATATTGCACTTCAAAGCTAATTCATTGCTCTAAAGGACCTTTTTTTATCAAGCTGTAACATTCTCTGCCATTTTATCATTACTTTAATTTAATCGTGTTACCCTTTGGGCTGGTGAATAATAAAAAACTATAGATCCTTTAAAAAAAAAGAAACTTTTCTTTGACTTTAAAGAATTCAAGTTTTCTTTTAAGGTCTTTTTTGTGCTATTGTGTTAGACTGTAGCTAAAACAGCCCTGTGGACTCTAAAAGCGAGGGATTGCAGGATGCGCAGAAGGTCATCTAACTTTATAGTACCCTGGAAACTTAATAATGCATCAGCCAGCAGAATGTCTGATTGATTGTAGCAAACTGGGAAGCTCTCCCACTGCGTCTCTCCCAGGGCCCGAGCCGGAGGGATGCTTCCTAACAGCACCTGCAACTCTGCCCTGGGCTGAGCAGGAGATGCATAATACAGTCATCATTTTTTTTTCCTTTGGCATCAAACAGGAAGCTCCAAAGGCCATAGAGGATTTAGGTTTTGCTGCCTTCTCTCATATGTGGACTACTCCCCTATCCCCAACTGCCTCTTTGCTGTGTGGCAGCATACTGTAAAGTTTGAAGATAAAAACACAAGGACTGAATTTCATATGGTACATTATGTTTTTTTAGAACAAAGATATTTGCTCGGAGCAGCTTTGTTGCTCAGCATATGCCAAGCAGATTGGTAGCACATTCAAAAAAACTTACTGAAACGGTAATGTGTCAATTAGAAACATTAATTTCTGAGGTCAGTTCAACTTTCTAATACACAAACTTTGGCCCTTAGCATCATATGTCGTCAATTAGACAACTGGTCAATTGGCCATTACAGTTTTTCATTGATAATGGACAGTCTTCAGAGGATGATTCTTACTGATTTCAGGGACCTTCTTGACCCTTCATCATCAGATCAAAACTTACCTTGAGTTTAGTCTCTTCTCTGCTTGTGTAGTCTGTCCTTTCCCAGGTCTCCATGGTGGAGAGGAGGTTGCATGGCTCAGGTCCTATCTTGCCTGATATCAGACAGAATTATCATCTCATTACAGTCCCTTTCTATCTACATCCTGTTATTGTGTGCACTTTAACCAGTTTCTGTAGAGAAGGGGGCTTCAGTTTTCCCTAAAAAATCACTAGAGACCAATGTGTTTGAATCTGGCATGATTTTAAGTCCACGTTGATGCACAATCATATCAACATACTGGTTTTGTTGTGCGTTTAGGAGCAGAGCAGACCGCAGTATAACAAATTAGAATTCTAGGCAATATTGACAGGATGAGTAGATTTACGAAAAGCAATGCACCCAAATTCATACATATTTTGCACATATATTAAAAGACTGCGATCATGTGACTCAGTCTCAAGCACTTGTAAGAAAACAACAACAACGAAAAAGGACTTTCATGCGGTAATTTTTCCGTGAAGTCAAGTGTTCTGATGTGTGTGAACTTTGAGTCATTTTGAGGTATGTCCTCACTGTGTTTATTTTCTTCAACCTAACCACAGTAACATAACTGTACATCAAGGACATAACATCATTTGTGGAGCGCGCATTTGTAGGATATCATACAAGCTATTGTGCATGCATTTTTTTGTAGGATATCATACAAACCATTCAATGAGAATATGTTACAAAAAAATATTGAAATGTAAATGTCATGGCATTATATTTTGTTTTCTCAAAAGCATTGAACCTTTTAGATTCCTAAATGTGTTATTCAGATATTTGCCCTTGTTTTTTTTGTTTTTTTAATCCTACCCTGCTCTTCCCTTAAAAAGATAATGATGTGAATATTCTTCTGTTGGCCCACATAATCATGAGACAGTAATTTCAGTATAACCCACATATTTGGGAAGCCTGCGATCACGTGACCAATGTGCTGACTGAAGTGAAGAAATAAGTAGTCCCCATAAGGAGGTAAGTTAGGGTGGTGGATGGGTCACAAAACACTGGACTTTACTCCAGGACACTGGTGTTGAGAAGCGTGTGAAACCAAGTAACCAGTAACCTAACCAAAGTCAGTGTACTCATCTAAACTTAAAGACACCCAACCATGTTTCTTTTTCTAAACCTAATCAAGGTAACATTACTTGCCTAAACCTAACCTCCGTAACTTTATGTTAAGTACATAACTTTATGTTAAGTATGTAATATCATTTGTGAGGCACTAGTTGGTTAGACATCATACAAACTGTTATATGAGGATACATGGCGTCATTGGAAATCCTTGATTTGCAATAACAATCGCCCCGATTATTATCACATGGATTCAGATCAGGTGTCAGATTTATCAGCTTAACATCCATTGTGAATTCTACCCCAGCATAGTATAAAGAAAATAGGTTTCAAGTTTAGTAATGGTGTTTACCAAATTACCAGTACCAATCACCAATTCCAACCCTTTCTATTAAAAACAAATTAACACTGGATATTTTTTGCCTCTCTTTAGGTGTTGGGAGTAAAAATGAGTCTGAAGACAGATGAACAAGCAGGATGTGGGCTTTACAGGCTGAATTTTTTTCCTTGGCAAACAGACTTTAAGGCATTCTACAAACGATGCACAGACTTTAAGGCATTCTACCGACTCACAACATGGCTTGGAAAATAGTGCATATAGCTGTGGTAAATGAGGGAAAAAACAACAACCAAGGGACCATGCCCCCCCGACACACACACACACACACACACACACACACACACACTATGTGAATAATGTCTGGCTCCACCCCTAACGAAAATTCGCTCTGGATTGAGCAGTTTCAGAAGAAGATACTACTGCCTGAGTTGAAAATGTTTCAACTTTAGTAAAACTTTTGCCCTTCTCCTGAGACTCCAGTGTATGAACAATCAAGGGAAAAGTGAAACAGAAGACAGATAAAGGGGTACTAGTTGTAGCCTACAGCTGGAACATCATTTGCTGTTTGTGATGGAGAAAATATACTGCAGCAATTTAGTAGCCAAATTCCTATGTATACAATGAAGCAAGAATGTGCTCCATATTCTATCTGAACCCACCTTAACAGGCCAGTTGCATCACCAAAAATACCCTTTGCATACAAAATATTGCATTTCTCCCTTTAGACAAGCTGTACATTTTCAGTTCCCCATCAGCGAGCTTCTGAGAATGTAGTGTTGTGATTGTTCTGTCCAACAGTGTGTTTGACAGGGGGAAAGGTGAGCAGGTTCAACAAGAGCGCAACAGAGGCCATTTGACTGATGACAGTTGATGACTGCAGGCCCAGACAGCTAACAGATAACGAGTTAAGTAAAGCTATTTGACATCTGTCTGGAAATATGAAAGATGGTGTTTAGTATGCAGACGTCAACTTTTTTTTTCTTCAGCACTTTGTATAAAACGTGACAAAGTTTTACTTTCATTACAACAATAAAACAGCAAAGACTCAGCACAAAACAGATGTGTATCGACAGCATAATTCACAGTGCAGTGAATTATTCTATTATAATTCAATTGAAGTGGCTCACACCTGGTTCTCAGTTCTATTTATTTATTTATTTAGAATGGTGAGACATTACATCGAACAACAGATATATCTGATATATGTTTTTTTTTCTTTTTTCTTGGCAACCTGAATTCTAAAAGATATATTTGTCAATAGTTTATCTGTATGGAGGATTTATGTACATTAAAGATCCATCCATGGGGCTGTTTATACAGTAGAGGGAAGGGTTGCATTTACATTGAAATTCTGGGCTGATTCCGATGTTTAAAATAACAATTTAGCCAATGGCCGGTTTTAAAGTAATTACGCCCTTAAGTACACTTCCTTTGAATGAGCACAAATTCAACCATGCAAATTTATAAAACATTTAATATAACATTTCACATGAAAAACTTCTATCAAATCTGCTTCAAAACCATTTTTACTATATATACGATTCATCATAATTCCAGCTCTAATTTCTATATACAGTGCTGTGAAAACATCAATAATGTCTCCTTCAGACAGCTGTATGTAGCCAAAAGCTACATTTCAAGATCACACTGAATACATTATGCGAGTGTTATAACTTACCTTCACCCAATACACACTTTTACTGAATAGAGCTTGAACGCATTATAATGTAACTCAGTGCAACTTCTGTGAGATCTTAGGTAGTTGTGGCCACCGGCTGCTAACAGCTAACATTAAGTATCTCTCCTCCTGTTGATGTCAACATGGATTTGTTATTCACAGTGAAGCGTTATCAGGCAAACAGTAGGGTTCATGGCCTAATGCATCAGTAGTAAGTTTACTGGGTCCTTTGGTCCCGACGGCATCCCAGACAAGATCTTTGTTTGTCTCAAACATGTTTTCTATTGTCTCCAGGATGCTGGCTACTATTCGCCATCACTTCACACAACAGTTAGATCGAGCCCATTTGCAAAACAGTAACTCTATTCCTCTTGTACCAGCTTTATAATTTGAGTTTGTGGCCGTTAGTCTGGATCCCTGCTTTGCAAAATGGATGTGATACAACAGACAAACATAGCCACTGCCATCGGCAAACTTCATCTGATTTGCTGATAAGTTGATGGCAGTCTACAAGGCAAATATGGGCTAATACCAATGTTTAGTCAGTGAATCGATACTTTTGAAATTGGAGCTACATGACCAGAGAAGAAACAGAGAAAAAGGGCTGTGGCATTTGCTTTTGCTCAAAAGGTAGAATACCTACAACTGCCAGAATGCACTGCGCCACAATGGATCAATAAACATTTTGGACAGAGGAACTCATATGGCAGCCAGCTGGTAACAAATGATCTAGAATAACAGTTAACTGAAATATGTTTCTGAAAACATTTTTAGCAAGAAAAGCCACATTTAACATGCATATTTTTTAGCACTTCTTACTTTCACAGTTTGATTGGAGTTTGATCTGAGTTTGAGATAGAGAGAGGGTCGGTGCTCTCACAAAATGTCACTCAAGTTAACACGAACTGACCAGGAAGAGATTCAAAATGATCAACACATACTGTAAATTACAGAAAACAACTACAAAGAGATAAAAACCACAAAAAGGTACACTGCAACTACAAATAGATGCAAAACAATGACACAAAACAAGGCTAAATAACTGTAAAGTGTGTGTCTTGCTCCTGTGTGTTTGTGTGTGCGTGGGGGGATGTGCCCAGGGGTGAATTGTCTGATAATCTGCCCCTGTCTGTCCTGGTTTATTTACACATACTACCCACATCATTATAATACAAAGCTGGTTAAGTCCCTCAAATGAGTACTATAAAGAGGTTTATTAATGATTTTACTCAAAACTATTATACTTTATATGACATAGTGAATGAATGGCTAGAGAGAAAAGCACTAAGCTTTTGAACATACAGTATTTTTTATCCTTTATCATCCATCCATTCAAGGTGATGAAAAGCATACAGTCGCCCATTGTATTCTTGAACTGACTTGAAGACGGATTACACTGCAGCTCTTATCAGCCCTGAAAGCCAAAGCATTCTTGATGTCAGAGCAAGTTTGACAAATGAGTGCGAGGCGCTCTCTTACAGCCTGTTTGTCATCATGACTGTGACAAGCACGGCACGGATCTGAATACAGGCAATCTGCTCTCTCTTTGCTTCTCTCCCTGCGATTCGAAGTGCATGCTCGCCTGCGCGGCATGTTTGCACTTTCTTAATTTGCCAATGAAATATAGATCCTGGGAAAAGTTCAAGAAGCTTTTTACATCCTGAAACATTGCATTGGTCACCTTGTTACAGCTTGCCACATCTGTTAATTCCCTCTGATACCATCGTTTTCACTCCACCACCACAGTCGTAAACACTTAAAAAAAAAAAAAAAAAAAAAAGGCAACACAAAGTACAGTACCAGAAACTTTCCTTCTGCATAGTCACATGTATCAGAGCCGTGACTCTCCACCCTGCGGGAGTCATTGTGTGGAACCCAACTGCTGGTACCGCCAAAGACAGCCTCTGATCCCTGAGAGCTTCCTGTAATGGTACCGTGGCCCTGAGGTGGGTCATTGAAAATGACATGCACAGATGTTCATGTGGCTCTGTTGCAGGAAACCAATATAATAGGCTGCCATCAATGAACCTGACACACCAAGCATTCCCCACAACCAGCCAGATGATGCCAGACGGTGTCCCCTCGGTGAACAGAGAGGGATCCCAGAAGCTCTATTACTCTTTAAGCAGCTCTCAAGAAGACACATGAGGACTGAGCGGGAAACGTGTTTGCCATCTTGCTGGCAGAGCGTCTCTTTATGGATGTCCCATCAGCCCAGGTAATAAAAGTCCGAGTCATTAAGAGGGCCGAGGGGAGAGCGGAGGCCTGACGCAGCACAGGATGGAGGGTGTGTTCAAAGGGACAGCAGAGGGTTTAAGATGGTAAGCAGCATTAATGAAAATCCCACACGGCTATCTGGTTCCCACTTGATGGAAGGCTTTGTTTGAGGGATCAGTGCAATTCAGAAGTCTACACAGGAGCCTTTAGCACAACAATCTCTCATGCTGCCATCTACAGGAGCTGCACTTTGTGTCTCTGCAAATCAATACTTCACCGGCTCTGTCTGCTAAAAATGTCGCTCACATGCAACTAATTTAATTCACATCAGCAAAAACATTTTGTAAGAAACAGGAAAAAAAATCCTCTACATAATGTGGAAAGGCTGAATCCCCAAACTGTTCACTGCCAAAGGAAAATATTAATACTTTATTACTGTACTTTACTGGGCTTTCAGCTGTTGATCACAGCCCAGACTCCATCCGCCCATAAGGACTGTGAGATGTGGTTGAGAGTTCCAGAAAATTCTACTAAGTGGGCCTTGGGTTAAAGGTCCAATGTCCAATTTAGGAGGATATTTTGGCAGAAATGGACAGACAAACCAAACACTTGCCCCAGATATGGCCATTCAGATTTGCGCATTTTCACATGTGCCACTGTAGTTAGAAGCCCATCTACAAAGAGCAGCATCAGTGTTACACTGATTCGCGACATCAAACTGCTTTATTCAGTGTCTTTATTGGTTTTCATCCCAGGGTCCATTTGTTTTGGAGACGAGGAGACCTCTGAGGATAATTCTGCTCCCAGTAAGGAATTCTAATCAAGAGAAGTTTTGAGCTGAAGCTGGTTGAAGTCTGCAACTAAGATCTTACACACTTCACCTTAAAGATTATTTTGTCAACCCAAGGGATTGTTTGGGTAGTCATTGCTCCCATTGAGAAAAAATAAAAGTATATAAAAAATACCTGAGCAGTCAGACAATCAGATCAAACCACATTAGTCAATCATATTTGGAGGAGAATCAAGGCGTACTATATTCAGACATCTCTGTTCAATGTTGACCTCCGGTACTTACTGTAGACATGCACTTTTCCTGTGTAATAAAGAAATATTCAGTTGGTGAGTACAGTGTTATCACAACTGATAGAAACCATTGGTAAAATGCCCCAAATATCCTTTAAACAAACCACCATCTTTCCCTTACCCTAAAGGTCTGACGTGGGATTTCCTGCATTTGTGGAGTTGTACTCTCAAAGCACATCACCCTCCATCCAGGAAATGGGGCTGTGGCTGTGGCTGCAGATGTGGCTACAGAAATTGAGAGGCGTTCCCTGAGATACAGCAGGAACCTGGAGCGGATCCAGGTGCAGAGTGGGTCTTACAGAGAGGCAAGTTCCTCCCTATCCTCTGCGCTTAGAGGTGGTTCCTATTCCAGTTGGAGAAAGGAGGCAGCATCACCCAAGCTGTGGCACTGGAGTGTTCGGTGACAGGCCAATGAAGCCTCTCCAGTGCGTCAAGGATATTTTCCTGGTGGTACTGGTGCACAGGGCTGTGCTCAGCTGCGAGTCGCAGTTAGAGAGTGGGTGGCCAAAGAAGATCTCTTCCAAAGCCAGCTCAGCCGGTACATCTGCCAGCTGGCATCCTACCCCTCCTTCCCAGCATGCCCCTGGAAGAGCCACACCAGTGCTTCTAACATGTACTGCAGCACCACTTGCAGCACCTGGACCACTGTGGTGTCACTTCACCACAAAAGGCAAAGGGAAGCACCACTGCCATATTTTGGGGGGTCTGAAGAACCCTGAGGGATGCAGGACCTCAGGGACACCTCCGCTTCCACCAAAAAGTGCCATCTGCCCTTCCCTCAGTGATATCGGAAAGGGCACCTTTGATATCAGGTCCTCCATGTGCTCCAGATATGTCCTGGCACACTGCATCATGGCACCATGGAAATTTGGATGGGACAGGCCTGCAGTGATGATGGTCCCAGACACTGGGTGCATGGAAGTGCACTTCAGGTGCATGTGGGGCTAGTCTGCATAGAGCTGCAGGACTGTAATGGTCCTGGGCACACAGAGTGTTTGCAACTGTCTTGCAAAGTCCAATGATTTCCCGTCGAGATTGCTCTGGAAATTGATTGCCTCATGCATGCCCAGGCAGCTGAACAAGTTTCCGTGAAGCCTGCACAAGTCCTGTAGCCTAGTGCGGGACCACATCAGGATGTAATCGGTGTCCCCGGGTGTTATGTTGCAGGCTGCCTAGACAGACATGGTGTGCACCACCTTCACATCCACGCACTCACCCAACACTATGTCCATCGGGTACTTCTGCCCAAACTTACTGAGGGTCATGAAAAAGTGTGGGTTTGCTGAGGACTTTTGCAGAGCTTTGTCCACCAACTCAAAAATGAAGAGCTGGTCATTTGCCAGTATGTCCATATTTGAGGTGTCATCCAGCACAGTCTTCTGGATGGTTGACCTGTGCTAGTCTCTGAAAGCCTTTCAGGAGATCCTTGAATTGCCCCACCACTGACATTACACCATTGACAGCACGCTGCCGCTAGTCAGCAATTACCATACATCCCCGCTCATGAATAGCAAGTCACCATCATATATGGAGGTTATAATTACTATGGAAAGGTGCATCCTGTTGACCTGCGAACTTGGAGCAAACAAAGAAAGAGAGAGAACAAAATAAAAACTTTTCCAGTGCTGAGACTTAAGTTATTTTGGGTGAAGTGGAGTTGAGAAAAAAATACTTTATTATTTTATTATTGGCGGTTGTTTATTTTGGGCCATGTGTGAAGATAAAATTTAACATAAACTAGAGTTACTGCCTCATGATTTTATGCCTCAAACCAGTCAAGTTGCAGTTATAGTTTACATCCATGTCAGTCAAGACTCATGCATCCATGACAGACAATGCTTCAAATATGGATGTTGCTGCAAAGAAGCGACATATTCTAAAACATGGATGCTTCACACACATCTTCCTCCTGGCAGCACAAAAGATCTATACAATCAGCACAGTTTCAAGGTGGGCACCTAATATTAGTGTCACCAGGACAGTATCTGACCAAATGTCTCCCCTTCTGTTCCTGAGTTATGGTGTTGACACGATGATGGTGTTGGCACTAAGTTGTCACAGTGAAGCTGACCTTTCACCTTTTGGATATAAAATGTCATTACATTATTATTTTATCCTGATAGACATTTATGTGAAATATTGTTCATGGTCTATGCCAAAGCTGAGAAAATTCCCTCAAGGCATTTTTGATATGTTACATTTACAAGAATAAAACAAGCACAAGGTCACAGGCACCTTGACCTTTAACCACCAAAATCAATTTTTTAAATTGTTGAGTCCTAATGGAGGTTCGTGCCAAATTTTAAGAAATTCCTTCAAGGCCTTTTTGGGTCACAGTGACCTTGACATTTGACCACCAATAATGAGTCCAAGTGGACGTTTGTGCCAAATTTGAAGAAATTCACTTCTTGAGCTATCTATCACATAGCCATGACTAATTGCCATTGCTTATTTGCAGAAAACATTTTACAGTAAACATGCTATGATATGGAGATTCTCTCTTGGACATCACTGAAAGGCTGTCATGAAGTTGTCATTATTTGAGGGTACCCTGGTGTTATACATTCTAATGCATACACTTCAAAGTGTAGACAGTAATGTGAGCATACGTTAGAGTGATGGTGTCTACTCTTGACACTAATGGGATGTAATTGCTGTTTCATAACAAAGAAAGGTTCTTATGTATCTTGGCGACAGTTTATTTAGAAAAGAATTCTGAGATGATTACTCAGAGAAGCTAAGTTTCCACCTTTGTTGGTTTTTTATTCCTTTAGAAGAGGCATCCTTTTTTTCTAACATTACACAATGGCTGCTGTCTGGAATTAAGTGATTCCCTGAACAAGTCCAGACCCTCACAGGCGCCACCAGTACTTAAAGGCAATTGAAAAGGCGTAAGAGATAGGTTGAATCAATAGCCTGTTTTTTCACTTCCTTGTCAACTCCCATTGTTGATAGCTCCAGAATGTGCACAAAAGGCTGGCAGGCTGCGGCATAAAAATAGCTGGCACCCTGTATGGCAAGTGGAGCATCCTGGGAATAATTGAGAGAAGTGGCACTGGAAGTGACGCGAAGATTAAGCGATTAACGTCCAATAGTAGGAGGCCCAGAGCTGTGGCTTAAATAGGATAGATGCCTGCTGGATACAGTGAATTATACACTCAGTAGTGTATTGTTTAGGTTTCCAGCTCGCCTGTTCAAACTCAAGTAAGACTTTCTTTTCTTAAAACAGCAGTGTGGGCATCTGGGATGATGGTAGTGAGGCAGAGAAAGACTGAGCAGCTGATGCAATCCCCTTTCCTGTTTCTGCCCTGTATGCTGCATACACACTTTGACCTGAATCAATGGAATTTTAAAACCAGGCTGTGTCTCGACTGGGGTTCCCCAGTGTGTTATGTGTGTGTGGCTGTGTGTATGCATGTGTGTGATTAGGTTGGGAAATGGTGGTCATTGCTGCAGGGGCACAGAATGAATCTATTATCCAGGGGAGAGTTTTGGTTCAAAAGTGCATTTTTTAACAGAATCTTTACAATTTCTGCACTGCACTGACTCTCAAACAAAAGACCATACTCCTTCAATATAATGCTATTTTGTCATGCAGAGGCTTGAGTGCTTCACTGATGATCCAACTCAAGTATGACATTCAACATGTACACACCACATGTAGATAAAGCTGCACTAATTGATATTTTCATAATAAAATTGTTTAGTGGCATATATAGGGCTTTTCCACTGGTTCTTTTGGTCATGTCGAGTCAAACCATGCCGGGTTTATTTGTATTTCCATCACCAGTGTAAACACACTAAGTTGTACCAAGTCGCACCCAAGACGGACAATTATTCATTTGATGATTCCTGTAAGGTACATGATGAATTTCCAGAAGGACTAATAAATATCTATCTATCTCTGAAGACGGGCAATGCGTGACCAGGCATGTGCGACAGCCTCCTAGCAGGTTGCTCTGGTGTCAAATAGAGTTCCTCATCATCATAACTCAAATCAAACAGTCAGAAGAGTGATGCATATATTATATGCATGTAAATAATGTAATTCACTGTGCTGCTGAATGGCCACTGGCAGCCACTGGCAGCTACTCCAGTACTACTGACTACTCTAGTCAGTCAAAACACCTTAAATGTCAACATGAAATCTGCTCGTTTCATATGTATCATATCAATGTTTCTTAAGTAGCTTAATATATGAGCTGACTTTGTCATCTGGATGGTGTGACACCTAGGTGAGATACCTATACACTACATGTACTATATACTTCTTCTCCTCATAAAGTTGGGAGCGACAGTAGCTCAGCCTATAGGGACCTGGCTTGGGAACCAGAGGGTCACCACTCAAGACCCCTTACGAGCCAAGCATTGAGCATGGACTGGTAGTTGCAGAGGTGCCAGTTCGCCCCCTGAGATGCCCTTGAGCAAGGCACCAAACCCCCAACTGCTTGGGGCACCTGTCAAAGGCAGCCCCCTCACTCTGACATCTCTCCATTTAATGCATGTGTAGGTCCTGTTTGTGCATGTGTGTGTATTTCCAGCATGTGTGTATGACAACAGAGTGAACAAGTTGAATTTCCCCTCAGGGATTAATAAGTATGTCTTTTTTAAAATAACAATACCACAATCAACTACAGTTCTTTACCCACCTCTACATATCAGGTGCTTAACATGATTATTAAGGCTTTTAACTCACAGGATATATACATTTAAAATTAACATGACATACACACAAACAAGGTAATGAACTCCAATGAACGTGAGAATCTTACAACATGATGCATGCTACCCAGTGAGCACAGTCTCAGGGGAGTGTTGCTCTCACCAGTCCTTGGTGGAACGCTTGAGGCCATTACGTATGTATTACGAGTGCAGAGCTGAGCAGCACAATGGAGCCACCAGGGGAGGTGTTCCGTGACAGTCCATCGACACTACTCCCCTGCACACTGCGCTCTCATTAAACATTTAACATTAAGGCCCCTTAATTATATATAAGTAATTGTTCATCAACGAAGAGCAGCACCATCATGTTCTCTGTCTCATCAGTTAAGAATAGAGAACTGAGCTGCTGGACCGGCCTCAGTGACCTCTTAGGGTGGCTTTTATTCCCCAGCATTTGAGCTGGAACTGTTTCTGTTCCAGTTATTCTTAAGTGCTGGCAGAATCCCTTTCGGTTTGGTATTTGGCTTGTTTGGTTATGTTGTTTTCATTGTTTGATGTTTGGTAATGTCAGAATTCTGTGTAACCTCATTATTTTTTAACATTTCTAACACCTTTAGAGTCTGACAGTACCATACAGTTTACTTTGAATCATTCAAAGGTTCACTGTGTAGGATTTAGGGGGATTTATTGACATCTGGATGTTTTTGTGCGTACAGCGTTTTCTGGATTTAAGCGTACGCCATGTTTCAGTAGGAAATCCAAGCAAGTCTTTGTACATGAGGCCCCAGGTCTGTATGTTTTGAAGAGGAAGAAACCTCTGTTGATAATTCGGCTCCCAGTAAAACCTCCCATATGTCTGGATTTTAATTTATCGGACGAAAAAGGGGAGCACAGATTAGCATACGCCAGGCTTTTGGCCTGTCTCTGACATGCCAAACAACATCTTGAAACTGATTTAATCAGTATTTTTACCCGTTTTAATCACCTGGGGCCTCATGTACAAAGACTTGCGTGGATTTCCTACTGAAACATGGCGTACGCTTAAATCCAGAAAACGTTGTACGCACAACATCCAGATGTATGCATCTGTGCGTAGGCATGAATCCAAGTACATTTCCTTTGTACATCCCAATCAACGTGGAACATGTGCACATGTTGGAGTACCTGACCCCTCCCTGTCCACGCCCCCATTTAAATGAACCCTGCATCTGAGATTCCCCTGTCTGCAGGAGCAGAAAACTAAAACAAAAGAATGAGTAAGATGGGAAAAAAGAAAAACCTTACAGAATGCGAATTGGAGACGCTACTCACTGAAGTGGAGGCACGCAAAAATGTACCTTTTGGTACGCTGTCCTCTGGCATCAATACTAAATGCAAGAGGAGTGAGTGGGAGAGTGTGTGTGAGGCTGTCAATGCTGTGGGGACAGTCTAGAAAAGCGTACACATGCAGAATTAAAAAAGAAGTGGTCCGACATTAAGGTGGACGTGAAGCGGAGGACGGCTGCCCACCGCCAAAGTGTGGCCAAAACAGGCGGGGGGACAGGAGAGGAGGAGCTCACCCCGTTTGCAAATTGGAAAATTGAAAGCAGACAATTAATTATGTGAACTGGATTTACAGTTTCCATTTGTTAATTTTATACACCACTTACATGGATCACACACTATTGTTGTAAATGAATGCAGAAGTGCGCCGGGGAAAAGGTGAGGCTGATTAAGAAATTTCACACTTTACGCGGGTTTATTGACACGAGTACTTTACACACAGAGACAATCAGGGGCTTGTTAGAAAGCTCTGAAGCTGTAGTTTAACCAGCAAAAAACAGCAAGTCACTAACTTTAACCACTGACTAGTACTGATGCTGTGAAGGCAAGATAATATTTGGGGGCGCACATGTTAAATGTGCATCGGGGGGATTAATATTAGGACAATTAAACAAATAAATTCTTTACTCACCAAGAAGCCACCCATCACGCACAGTGCCAGCTTGTATTCTGTACCCAACTATGCTGTTACTCAGAATGTATGAATCGTGCATTGAACCGGGCCACCTCGCCACAATGTTGGTTAATTGCATTTGCGCATCACATATTTGATATAATGAAAATGCTTCCTGTTGACATAAACAAATTAATCCCGTGATGGCGCTTTTATAGAAATGTGTGTGCAGTCGATAGCTCCGATAACATTAGGAAAACCGGCTCTCGCTGCAAATTGCGCTTTAATGTTGGCCTGTTCAGCTGCATTTGGAAATTTGATATACCTGGCTGACATGCGGATAATTCTGTCCGTCAGCACCTGTATGGATACAGGCAGCGGATGGCTCCTCACAGTGTTGCGCAACAAGGCGCACAGTTCCAGGAGGATTGCCCTCGGGAACCTAAAGCAGCTGATGAGCCAGTTGTCATCATGGGCCAGTGCCATCTGTCTCTGAACACACGCTCTCTTCGTATTGCACTATTTACAGTGTCTTAATACTGCTAAAGCAGCAATTGTTAACAGTATTTTTGGCACCACTTTGCGCATGCTTTTATATCCACTCATCTAATTGCAGACACATGGGTGTGTTAATTGTTCATCAGTGTTAATTGTTCATGTGTCTCTGATGTGCACATCACTCTGAGGACTAATTGTTTTCACATTTATTTATGATAACAGTTTCCCAGCATCACCTCTAAAGGTCGCCAAAGGATCAACAGCTGTAGAAACATGCGTACGCCCGCCATGAAGTTGGCGTGAGGCACCCCACATTTCCACGGTCATTTCACTCTTGATACATCTGAGCTCTGCCATGGAAAAGGACGTACGCCACGTTTTTGCGCACCCTTTGTCCATGAGGCCCCTGGTCTGTTTGTTTTGGAGAGGAAGAGACCTCTGCGGATAATTGTGTTACCCTTCAAAAAAGTTACATCCATGACCCTTCAGGTGGACAAAAATGTCCATTTTCTAGAAACTTTTGTAGTGTCCAACAAAAGGTCACAGGGGGGTGATTTTTTGTCAAGGGGGGTTTATTTTGGGTTAAATTTGAAAATCCCAACTTTCAGCATGAAAATCCATTATTTGACCCTGTAATGCATTTTTATCCCATCCATGATTTCAAGTGGACAAAAATGTCCACCTGTCATTTAGCATTACAGGGTCAAATAATGGATTTTCTTGCTGAAAGTTGGGATTNAATTTTGTCCACTTGAAGGGTCATGGATAGGATAAAAATGCATTACAGGGTCAAATAATGGATTTTCGTGCTGAAAGTTGAGATTTTGAAATTTCATCCAGAATGACATGCAAAAAATCACCCCCCTGTGACCTTTCATTTGTCTGTGAGGGAGTTTTGAATTTTGGAAATGGACAAAAATGTCCAGGGGTAACACAAGGGTTAATAAAAACCTTCTGAACAATGGACGCTGAAGGAATTCTAACAGGGAGAAGTTTCAGCTGCTTGCAATTTGCAATCCTCACCACTAGATGCCACAAAATCCCCCCAAATCTTACACAGGGGACCTTTAAGAGGCTGTAACTTAATTACAAGTTGAACAAAATTCTAACATTAACTTAAGGTATATTTGTGATACTGTAAGTATCTTTCTGTACAGTAATTCTTCTTATAAATTGTGGATATCATTTTGTATTTTGTTACATACATCTACACACACCTCTCAATATTTTACTCTTACCTATCTGACCCTATTTTCAGTGTAGTTATCATGCTTTTTTTATTGAATGTTATTTAATAAACAAAACAACACTATCATTGAAGCAATACAAGGACTGGAGGGAGAGACATGCATGGAAGCCAATACATTGCATAATAATTAGAATCTTGATTAAGAATAACAATGAAATCAGAGGTTCTTCAAATTTGTGGCATCAAGCAAATAATGAAGTGTGATTGCATTGCTAATTATGCTTTTCATTATAATGGTATCATACCATATAATAATAACAAAGTCACCTATTCCTTCCACCTATTCCTTACTTCCCTTAGTCGATGAATCTCATTATGTCAACGATGAATCTTAAAACTCAATCATGTTTTGCTTATTTTATTAGTACAGCAGTGTTGTTTGGGCTGAGAAAGCCATGTGTAAGTAAGGAGGAAGTCCAGGAAGAGGAAGGTTATTTAAGTGTGGGAGTGGCCTATTTGAATCCATTTTGTTTGAGGCCATGCGGCAAGGTGAGTGTGTTTGCTGATCCTGTAAGTTTATTTAGCTCCTTTAACTTTAGCTTATATTGTAGTTATGCTATGTAGCGTGTGAAATAGAGTGTGGTGAATGTGCTAGGAAAGGTAGTATCAGCCCTGCTTCTACCTAGAGCTCGCATGTACGGAGCCTGGGTTTGGTTGAAGGTGGCAGTGCTGTTTGGGCTGAGAAAGCCATGCGTAAGTAAGATAAAGGAGGTTATTGGGTTGGTGCAGGGAGGGGAGCAGTGAGACCTGGCATTAGGGGAGTGTCTCTGGGACGCTAGAGATCACTGTCTAGCCTCCTGGAAGTGTCGTGGGACCAACTAGACGAAACACTGGTGAAAGGAGGTTCCCACCTGATGACCCCAAAGACATGCTAGTTATCACTGCTCATTGGTTTGTATAGTTAAGCCTTGCCATATTAGCTTAACATAGGGCATAGGTTTTTCACTGAGTGTTGATCCTTTCTCTAGAACACAAACTTCTTGTGTTTATTTGAACTT
The DNA here is from genome assembly GCF_006386435.1 of Epinephelus moara. NCBI lineage: Eukaryota > Metazoa > Chordata > Actinopteri > Perciformes > Serranidae > Epinephelus > Epinephelus moara. The sequence continues at coordinate 8,076,851 of NC_065517.1, read as the reverse complement.
GCTTATTTTATTAGTACAAACATCTCTGCCTCTTACTTAATTATCTTTGACTATTGATCAGTTCTTGTGTCTTTTTAGGAGATGTCAGTTTTCAGCCCTTAGCAGTGCCTGCAGTCTTCCTCACAAGCTGCTTACAGTCCCAATGACCTTCAGGATAGAACGTTAGGTAGGGCAGTTTGTATGTTACCTGAAAGTCAAAATCCGGGGACAAAAAAGGTGGAAAATCACTCACTACTGCTTGTACGGCTTAAATGGTGTAAGCGCCTGGTAATACTTGAAGGTGACTCAGTTAGTCATTTTAACATTTTAATAAAGTCAGAGCTTATCCCATCTGGATTTTGAAGGCTGAACTGGTTTAGTGTTTTTTTTTTTTCGAGACTGAATCAAACTGAAAGAAGTAAAAGTACAAAAAAAGGTTTTTCAAAAATACGGGAGACATCCACCGTCCCCAACAGAAATCACTGTGGTGTCTCTTATTACTTTCAAATGTATTAAAAAGTGGAAATAATAATGTTTTATGACTGTTACATAGACTCTATCTATCACTGTTGACTGTCATAGTTTTCGTTCGGTGTACGAGTATTGTGGGTCATACCAAAGTTAGTTTGAGCACTTTTCCTTCGCGACCCTCACTCATATACTGGCTCCCTAAAATGGGTCATTAAAACTTTGAGACCCCCTGATCTCAGATTTTTGTTTCAAAATGCTCAAAAACGGTCAGTTTAGCTGTTTAGTTTCTAAAAATGAATCCCCCCAGACCGCACTGGAGGGTTGGGTCACAGAACGTGTCAATCAAAAATGGTACCCCTCAAATGTTAAACAGGTGATTACAGCCCGGGTGACTACCAAAAATAAAGTAATACAGGAATACAGGAATACCTCAGCAAATACTTCACCTAAAAATATCTCCTGGGGAGAATCCCCTTTGGGTTGCAGAAGGTGTAGATAGAAAATGGTCCCCCCCAGTCTTAAGTAGGTAACACAAAACACAAAAACAAGACATGGGCCTCTAGTTTCGCAGACCGGGCGAGGCGGAGGCGCAGCGCACCTGCGCCTTGCCAACTGGGTGTGGCCAGGCGGATTTTGCAAGTTTGGCACACCGTGCGCGCTGGTGCAGCTACTCCTCTTTCCCACCTCCGTCCCTCCTACCTGCGCAAGTCAGAAAGAGGGAGGAGAGAAGGCGTGGAGTGGGTTTTACACACATCACACCAATCAAATGAGCCCCTCTCCTCGCCCTTAAATGCACCATGCAAAGGTGTAATGAGAGTTTACTCAATTCGCCATGGCAGAAGAGAGCAGCAGCATCAGACGGCCAAACTTCTCCCAGGAGGAAACTGATGTTTTGGTCCGGGAGGTCCAAGCTCGCAGTGTCCGAATATCAGAACTGCGAGCAGACCTCCATGGGCTGATGATACAAAGGTAGCCTGGGAGGAGGTCACCACAATCGTAAATCAATGTTGCGTTTCTCTCGTGCGCGCGCGCTCTCTCTTTCTCTCTCGCAGTCTCACTCTGTTTCTTTTCTTTTGACTTTTCTAAGATGACAGATGCTGAATATATACTCCCTATCTGATGCTGTGGCTGTTTGTGGTTGGCTGAGAGGGATGTGAACTCATTATTTTGCAGCTGTGTTAATCAAATCAGGTTGGGTTTCCATTACGCGTGCCAAACGTGCCAAACGTGCCAATCCCCTTTGATCTGACATCAGATGTGACGGGACAGTCGATATAGAGATACATTTATGTGCTGATTGCAGATAGTTGCATTGAATAGTGGTTTTTTGGGTATTTATTGCATTATTAATGTGCCTGATATTCTGGAAACCTGCCTGTGAGGTTTTGGTGACGTGTGCGCACTGTCCGCCGGTCAGCCAAACTTCGGCTTACACCGGCTGCGCTCCGCCTGCGTTGACAGTAGACCTGGTTTCAGCTGGCGAGCTTTTAGCGCACCTTCGGCGAAGCCTTTTGGCACGAAACTGTCACTGCGCCAAGCTGGATCTATCGACACCTCCCCCTGCTGCGTCGCCACCCCCATCTCAGCGCACCTCGGTCTGTCAAACTACCAAACTGAGCACGCCTCGGGTTGCGCTGCTTGAAACTAGCTCTGCGTGGGGTTCACCACCCTGCGCCACCCTGTGCTGTGCCAGGAAACTAGAGCCCATGATGTAAAGGGACACATTTGTCAAGAAAAGAACAATATCACATGTATTTGAATTCTTTTATTAATCAAAGCAGCATAATGATGCTGGGTTGTAGCTCCACTGTTCCTCTTAAACAGGGTTTCTTTGCCATCGTGCATGTAAAAGCAATGAAAGCTGGAGATGCTAAAACAAGACACAAAAATACTAAGGGACACATTAGCAAAAAGAGGAGCAGTATTTTATTTAATTTGTTTATATTTAGTTATAATGTTTTTTTAATTGGAGCAGCTTAATGATGCTAGGCTGTAGCTCCGCTGTTCAACTTAAACTGGGTTTGTTTGCCTCCGTGATGAGGTTGAGGATGATGTCTGGCTGGGCGGGCAGTACACACATTACTAAAGGTTAAAAGTATCTGATAACAAAACATAGTCTTGATCATAATTTCTTTGCTGGATTCCCCAATTGAATCAAATATTAATTATTCACATAACCAAATTAGATGCAAGTATTAACTGTAACTAGTGAAATAGGTCTAGTATGACACACAATACAATGCCATGGCAGATGTGGAAATTCTGATGGGGGTTGTTTTCCCTTCTAACTTACAGCAAAACACTGTTAGACTGATCTACACCCACAGCATCACCAACTTTTATAGGCCTCTTTCTTTTGAAGTCACATTGTTAGAGCCATCTCTTGCACACAGCCACTTCACTAGTGAACCCTTTCCATGTCACCAGCTGTAGTTGCTAGGAGATTTGTGGCACATTTGCAAAGCCCCTATAGGATGCGTACTCGCATGCTCCTTTATGTGGAGTGGGGCGAGCATGGTGAGGGTGGGTAGTGGGCTGGAGAGGAGCAGCTCTACAGATGGTCAGAGCAGTGGGGCTCCTGGCAGCTGCCCTGTTTAAAAGAAGCACCCACAGCAGCTGCCTCTTGTAGCGCTCAGGCAGTAGAAAGGGCAGCCTTCTGGAGGATTACCACTGTAAACTCTCTTCTAATCACACGCTCTGATACTGTGATGAATGTGCTATGACTGATTTATTTTTCAAAAATTGCTCTGGAAAAGCATCTCTGGACTCTGGTATCAAACAGCTTGCTGTTAGGGAGAAAGATAAACCTTTATTGATACCCAATGGGGAAATTCTGTAAATATTTCCATGATGGTGGTTGCACTGCTATTACACATGGACCATGAAGCATTAGCTATTACTGAGAAGCCAAACAGAGCAGTAGTATAAGGAATATATGTTTACTTCAATTGCTTCAGTGACTATAATCTCTAGGTCATTACTGTAATGGTACATAACATGCTGTACAGACTGTATAGGGTCTGCTCATTTTTATACACAGTATATCCTCCATATCCCATATATATTCTGTAGGCTACATAGTTTGGTTGCTCATGCACAATGACAAATAACAAAAGCCACACAAAGAACACACAGCCACTAACACGTTAAGGGTCTAACGATACACAAAAGTTATAGTTCGGTATGTACCTTGCTTTTGGGGTCATGGTGTGGTGTATTTTCGGTGCAGCAGGGAAACAGCAAAGATTTTTTTTCATTTACTTAAAAAATGTAGGCATTCAGTGGGGGGGGGGGGGTCATTGGCCATAATTCTTATCCTAAGAGTTAAAAGGTTCAGTTTGTAGGATTTAGAGGGCTATATTGGTAGAAATGGATTGTTATAACTATGTTCTCTTTAGTGTATCATCATCTGAAAATAAAAATTGTAGTGATTTTTACCTTAAATTAAGTAATTTATATTAAGATGGGAAGTGGGTCCACATCTACGGAGATCACCATGTTGCACGGCCATGTTTCTACAGTATCCTAGAACAAACAAACAAACACTGACTCTAGATTAGGCCATTCGCAATTTGTTTTTTTCACGAGGAACTGCTTCATTCAGTGTTTTTTACCAGTTTAAATCATAGGGTCCATTTGTTTGGAGAGGAGGAGACCACTGTGAAAAATTTAGCTCCAAGTAATAACCTCCTGAATGGCTGGATCAGAAATAAGTTGAGCACACATTAAGTTATCAGAGAAAAAAGGTGAGCAGACATTTGCAGGTGCTGAGATAGCAATCGTCTGCAATATGCTAAACAGCTTAGGAGAAACTGATTTGTAACATAGAACTGCTGTTTTTATCCGTGTTTTACCTTTGTTAATCACCTGGTCTATTTGTTTTGGGAAGGAGGAGACCTTTACAGTTTTAGCTGGTTGCAATCTGCAGTCCTCCCCACTAGATGCCACTAAATCCCCCTAAATCTTATATAGTGGACCTTTAAGGCACTCAAATACTGGCATACTGTCAATAAGAAAAAAAACAACAACACAAATGTCACAACTGTAATGCTCTATCTTAAGACTCTGACCTGTTGATAATGTCTGAAGTGCAGCTTGCAGTTGCTTATACAGGGCAGTCAATGGACTGACGAAAATGCAAAAAAAAAGCACTTTCACCATATGCTTTAATTTGGTATACTCTACAATGTAATTTACAGCATATGCATGTGTGGGCACATGTACACAGTGATAAACACTATACAGTATTAGTTATAACTTTTTAAAATGTCTGTTCCATGTCTGAGTAGTACACATAAATAGGTGATTTTGACTGAACAGAACATTCTCTACCACACGCTTCAGGACAGTACACCTACCATTACACCCCTAACACACATACTCACACATACTCCTAGTGGACTAGAGTAAATGTGATGCACATGAAAACAGGACCAATTTATCAGGAAATGCATATAAAACAAAACCTTTAAAATGTACAATTATAACAACAATGTGTTTAAGATAATTCCTTAAGTATTATATCAAAATGCAATATCTCAGGAGACAGGCAAGAATCACATGACAAAAATTCACAACTTTGTCTAAATCATTCAGTCACATTGTGCATCCTTAACAGGTTGCTCAATATATTTCAAACAGTAAAATCACCATGATGAACTGAGCACTTTGTATACACACTCTGGGAACTACTTGCTGCATGTTTTTTTCTTTAAGACATTTTGTAATAGCATTGTTGGAGGGAGCCTGAGAACAAAAATGTCATTGCCAGTGACTGCTTCACTGTAATTATCTTGGTGGTAATGATGTTACTCCAATATACAACAGCATAAAACAAGACAGTGGACATAAAGCTCTGTTAAAAAACATTCATTGTAAAAGCTATCTACTGACCCACAAAAAAAACTGCCTGGATTGTGTGTGTGTATTTATATATATATATATACACATACATATATCTATATATATATATCTATATCTATATATATATAGATATATATATATATCCCTATAATAATTACTCTATACAACTCACACACTGAAACAAAACAAAAATGACTGACAGTGTTAAAGGGCTATGGACGCCATGGGTGCAACAAGCATTATTAAGCTACATAAATCGCCTGCTGCTTCCTATACAATTAACAGCTGGATAAAGCATCACAAAGGCAGACAACGCATAGCTCTATAAGCAACACCACAGCAGGTGCAACCCAAACTCATTACTGCAAAAAGATAGTCTGCATATTTTTTACACACCACATACTGCACACACTCAACTCTATGTTCTGGTTGTTGATATTCTCTTTTGGAGAGTTACTTGCAACCCATAATTTTGATCTTGGAGGATAAGCATTCAGCAGTCACATCTGTGACAGGGATTATTCAAAAAAAATGTGTTTACCTTACTGAATGCAGAGGCAGCTGACTGATTGTAGAAGTCACCGTTGGAAGATCCACCAAGAGCATTTTAGCCAGACAAAGCATGCAGCTGTTGCAACATGTTGGTACTGAAAAGTAGGTCAGCCTGGCACATTGACCACATAACAACATACTGTCAACAAGGGCATAGAATTTGATAGGGACACGTCCCTACTAATACCTCTCAATAATTTTGATACAAAATTGAAAAATACACACATACATAAGGGAGGTAGTGTGGCCTCCTGAATGTCAGTGCCTAGGGGCCCAGTGTCTCATAATCCACCCATGGGCACAATCCATCAGGGATCTGAGCACACCAAATCTATTTTAACCTCCTTTTTGATGTGATTAGGAAGTGTGGAAAATCTGTTTTTATATTAGGCCCTATCCCCACTCTCTGTTGTGGAGTTGGCCATTTCAGTACACTTCTCAGCCTGCACACCTGGCTTAAGTCTGCCAGCAGGGCTTACATCTTGGGCTCTGTGGACAATGTTAACTTGTTCTAGGATTGGTCAGAAAACCTCCTGCCTTTAATTATAATCTTGTTGTCAAGGACCAAGCAGTGAGGCTATGAGGAAGACAGGAGTTTGTTTGAAAACGTGGGGTTATTATTTACCCAAAAGATGCAAAAACAATACAAACCAAGAATTTAGTAACTCGGCCTAAAAGAGGTCAAAAATAGAACAAAATACTCAAAATAAAAGCAAAACAAGATGGTAACTGAAGAAACTGACCTACCAAAATGAAACATGAGGCAACATATGTATATAGTGGCTTAGCCAAACCATCTAAAACAAAAAGAGGAAAACAAAATGGATGTTCAACTAGAACTAACACACAGGAAAAAACTAACTAAACCCAAATCCCCCCTCTGACATGGCAGTTTTGCCTGATGAGCTGGCCACAGGATTTAGCAGCTTTCTGCCCTTGGCTGTACCTTTGGCTTCTCTAGGAGGAGACCCCGCACCAGCACAATACCTCAAACAAAGAAGGACAAAAATGATTAATATAACAGAAAAGTATTCATTCTAACCCTACAATGTGAAAATGTGTGCACTCCATTTAAACAGTGTATGACTAAAAGTAAATAAAAAGATTATGAATCAAACAAACTGAGAGTGTAGATTAAAATGTGGATATAGATTGTTTGGGGTGTGGTTGCCTGCAAATGAAATTAACCAGTAGGCCTATACTTAACAAAGTAGTGAGTTGAGTGTGGGAACAACATTACCACTTCCTGCTTTTACTTTGTGTAGCCTTGGCCATCACACTTGTAAATTTTGGCCTTTAAAACATCAGATCCCTAAATAATATATCTTTTTTATCATGATTTTATTACTTTTAATGAAATACTTTTTTTTAGTCCCAGGCACACAGGAGTAGTGCCCCTACACTGTTTGAGGTTTTGGTAAAAATGCATGTGTTTGGGATAGTGACAGTACAGTGTTTGACATTGATTGTACCTATTCACAGCAGTCGAGCTCAGCTTTTGCTGAGGTACAGCAACGCTACTTGCACACACCACATGCAGAACTGAAGTACACCAAAACACTAAAACCACTAATAATAATAATAATGCTAATTTGTTTATTTATGATTATGATAACATTTGCTAAAGATGATACGTTGCATGGTTGCCTTTTGTATAAATAGCAATTCTTCATACTTTTTATCAACCTAATGGGGAGAACATTTTGAGCATTTTCTGAATATTGAGGGGAAGAGTGTTTTCCTCCAGTATATATTCTAATGACTCCTATGTAGTCAAATAATGTTAAGAACATTAGAAATTAGACACTGACTGGTACTCATTCACTCAGTTTGTTTGAAGCTCTGTGATTGATTGGGTCTAAGCTCGAATTAGGTGGGCCCACGCTCACCATGGCCCAGTTAAGAATAAGTGAATTTCCTAATAAGGAAAAAAAATACAGTTTTCACTGTAATTTCCTGTTTTGAGAGTTATGTAACCACATAATGTTTTGCATTTCCATATACACGTCACTTAGAAGCAGTCTACATTTCAAATAATTAAATTTGCACCTCCAGGAAATGCACACTGATCCCGCTGAGAGATGTGTCCTCCCACCACGTCTTATGAAGTCAATTTTCATTCACAGTTTGTCTAGATGCAATAAATGTGAAGGAAAAAGTGTGTTTGTAAATGATCAGTCATTACTATACACCAGGAGAGTGGCAAAATATTGAAAGGAGCACATGCTAATGAGAAACAAACACATTATGCCTTTCACAGTATTTCATCATAAACACGGGCGCCTGAAGACAAGAGGAAAACAAGCGTGGAGTCGCAGCTGGAAAATCAAACCGCGGCGTTATGACTGATCAGAGCTTCCCTTGGCGTAGGTGAGACAAAACGCCTGAGCTTTAAGATGCATTCCTCACTCTCAGTCCGGCGGTTATGAGTGGAGGGAGCAGCTGAGTGTTCGAAGGTGTTTTACAGGGAGCCATTCACCAGCCCTGAGAGACAAGCAGAAAGTGTTTCTGATCTCCTGTTACACTTCATTTGAGTCTTTGAATGCATTCACTGGATGTAATTGTTCTGAGGCTGAGGAATAATGGGATCACTTAGAAATAGAATACAATGGTAATTTAATATACCTGTGTGTGTGTGTGTGTGTGTGTGTGTGTGTGTGTGTGTGTGTGTGTGTGCAGGCTGCCTTGTATCAGTTGTGTCTTTCAAAGATTTCCCAGTTTCTCCAGGCTCTGTATTGATTTGTAACTCCACCCTCTGGCCTGCAGTCCTCAGTCTTTACACATTCATGTACAGTCTGTGTTTCAATCAGCTCATTTGTAATGTTGCTCACTGACATGTTTGTCTAAAAGAAGAGTGTCTGGGGGCCCATTATTAAAATAGGACCACTGTTACACTACAGAATAAGCAGCATTTACCATCAGAAGTGACAATGATTTAGAGATGATCATGCATTGCAGTAAAAATTGGAGAGGAACCAGACTTGTTTTGAAAGGAGGACAAAGAACAGGCTAACATGTGTGGAACTATACCACAATTTATCCATCAGCCCAGCACTTCTGTGCAGTATCTTTAGCAGCAGCATGGGTTGCCAAATACAGTCTACGGGCACAGGTTTTGGTCTCTGTACAGGTATGGCAATACCAAACCTGGCAACCTTACTGTGATGACAAGACTCTTGGAAGTTACTGCTCCTGGCTGTTGTTTGCTGAGAAATTGTTCTGACAGGTAAGTTGTTGTGAGCCTTTCTGAGTCTGGGGGCAACCCTCGGCTGGGTAAAAAAAAAGAAAAAGGCAAAGGAAAAGAGTAAAAAAAAAGTTTATATTTAAAGAGAACAAATATAGCAGACCTGATGCTTTCTATGAGGGGGGTAAAATATCTGGAAGTGTTGTGAGTAACAGTAATCACTTTACATTTGTCTGTCATGTAGTAATGTAATGCACTGTGTTCTAAAATTAGTAATCACATTACAGTTACTAATCAAACAATTATGTTGTTACTTGCATCACAGAACCGACAACAGCGATGCCATCCAGTGCTCTCACAGAGAGGCTTTTGGGCAGTCTTGTGCTATCTCATAGGTTGTCAGACAAAGTGATTTGAGGGATCCTCCTCATAAGGTGTATGTGAAGATTCTCAGTCATCCAGGTCATGGTAATCGTAAATGCTATATGTAGGCAACTGGACTTGCTTTTGTAGTGTATGCAGTTCAGTGCAGCCAGGCTGGGGCGCTGAAAAGGGGGGAAAAAGGAGGAGGATTCTAGGGGCCCATGATTAAGAGGGGCCCAGAGAGAAATTATAATACTGACAAAAAATAATATGACACTAAGTTATTAACTAACTTATAATCACAAATATATTTTATTTATACCCCCCCCCGCCATTTACATAAAATGGTTCAGTCCGACTGGATCAGCTGCAGTGCGCCGGTAATTTGTCACAGACAGCGGGTAAGGAGGCGGAGATGGCAATATGCCTCAAAAATCAGGTAGCCAAAAACGGAAAGAAAGGAAGCTAAGAGAGGAGAAAGAAGCAAAGGGTCGACAGTATGTCACCCAGTATTTCAAAAAACAAGGTGGGTTTGTTAGTGGTTCATGTGGTGGAAAGTTATGGAATATTAACTTTGTCCCTGGTCTATAAGCAGCTTATAGACCAGGGACAAAGTTAATATTCAAAAGAAGGTGATCATTTTAGTTAGGGATGAGCAAGCAAACAACAATTTTTTTTTTCTTTTGCTGAGAGAAAACTAACTAATAACTTACAAATTATGGCGAAAAGATAGTTTCTTGTAACACTAGAATTAAGATAAAAATATTCACAAACAAAAAAACACTTCTGGTTGCTGATAAGTAGTGTTAAACTTTTGATTTAACACTAAAAATTAAAACCCTCGGTGCGCACTGCAGCACAAGCAGACAGATGCGTGACTCAGAGCAGCATGTGTCACTGACACCAGACTCAGAGCGCAGTGGACCGGTGGAAAATGTCACCATCAGCATATTATTTTACATCAATAAAATCTATTTTATCATTATTTTGAGTCACATTGTTGAAAGAATTTAGTCGTCTGTGTTCAAGCAGGATAATAGGTCTCCATTCATTGCACGTCGGGCTTTCTATTTCCTTCTCGGAGATGGTGTTGCGTTCAAGGTCACCCCCAAAAAACGGGAGAAAAAAAAGGGCCAAATATTCGATTTTTTTTTTTTCACAATCGAATCCTGTGCCATCAAGCGAAGCTTCGAAGCTTCGAATTTTTTGGGTCAGCCCTATAACGTACACTCTACAGAGCCAGGTCCAGGATCCTCTTCAAGTTTGTCAGGGAGGAATGTGGAAGTGGAGGAAGAGATTGTTCTTTTTTCACAAATCTGGGAATGAGAGTCAAAAATACCATCAAAATGCATAGTTTTATGTAAAATAGCATCAAAAAGTTTTGGCGGCCTCCTGGCCAGCTGTGTATAAGGCCCAGTAAAAATTATTTTCATGGGGCCCAAAATCCCTGGCGGCGCCTCTGCAGCCAGGAATGCACAGATTTATACATTGGGGAGACAAAACAACCACTCCACAAGCGCATGGCACAGCACAGGAGAGCCAGCTCCTCGGGTCAAGACTAGGCTGTCCACTTACATCTACAGGAGAAGGGACACTCCTTTGAGGACAGCAATGTGCACATCTTGGCCAGGGAGGAAAGATGGTTTGAAAGAGGAGTGAAAGAAGCCATCTACGTCAAGCTGGAACGACCATCGTTAAACAGAGGGGGTGGCTTACAACACCACTTATCACCCATCTACAATGCAGTCCTGGGATCCCTCCCCAGACGACTTCATACCCATTCACCCCTGGTCCCACCTGACCCTAACGACTCATATGGTGGCCAGGTGGGTCAACGACCCACATTGTGACCTTAACGACTCTGAAACTAAGAGCTCACGTGACCCCTACGACCCTGCAAGGGTTCCCACCCACACAGGGTTTATAGCCTGCAACTTCGTAACAGTCATTTAGAACTGAGAAGCTTCTTGGATGAGAGGCGAAACGTCTTCAAGAAACGCAAGCAAGTCCAGTTACCTACGATATAGCACTTACGACTCCTCATAAGGTATAACCGCTGCTTTAGTGAAACCAGGATTATAGCCTCACGATTGTAGGCGTCCGCCAACCAGTCAAGGGGCAAATTTCTAAGATATTCCTTGACCTTGACTTTTGAAATTTGGCCACCAACTCCATCTAGTTTATTGTTGAGTCCAAGTGGGTGTTTGTGCCGATTTTAAAGAAATTTCCCTAACATATACTTAAGATATTGCATTCACAAGAATGAGACGTACAAGGTCACAGTGACTTTTGACCTTTGACCACCAAATCTAATGTCCAAGTGGACGTTTGTGCCAAATATAAAGAAATTCCCTCGAGGCCTTCTTGAGATATTACCTTCAGAGAATGAGTGATGAGGTCACTTTGACCATGACCTTTCACCACCAAATTTAATCAGTTCATTGTTTTGTCCAAGTGGATGCCAAATTTAAAGAAATTCTATTAAGGTGTTCTTGAGATATGGTGTTCATAAGAATGAGATGGACAAATTGACAACCTGAAAACGTAATGCCTCCTGCCACAGCTGTTACCAGTGCTGAGACATAAAAACACATAAAATATGCTGGAGAAGTATAGAGTACTATAAAACCATGGTTGGTGAGCGAGCACCTCCAATGAGTTTGTTTGAGTGTGACCGACCCATTAAATGCTGCCCATAAGTTATTTAAACATGGTTTTTCCCTTTAAGTCTGTCATTAGGTAATGGTGTTAGAGAGGCTAGACTTTTTTTGTTTTATTTTGGCCATTGATATATTATTATGAGGCTATTATTACTTGTACTAGGGAGTGTTAGGAGGGCCAATCTCTTTCATATTATATTTATATACTTCTATTTTGAGGCAGTTGTAATTTACTGCCATTGCAATCTTGATTTTTCTGGTTTCTGCTGACATGAGGGCATACAGTATGTAAGGCTTAATGCTGTTTTGTTAACTTTCAGTTACCTACAAGACAGTGTATCTAAGGCGATTCTGCAGAGTAACGCAAAAATAATGTAACAGGTAGTGTAACAAATTACCTTCAGCAGGGACTAATTCAGTAAAGTAATGCATGAGTTTAAAAAAAGAGTAATGTGTAGCACATTACTTTTTTGAGTAACGACATCAGCACTGTTTGAAACACATTTCATTATAATGCAGTCCAGTACAACAAGAGCACTAACTACAAGCTTTGTAAAGTAAGAATCGGTGACACATCTGTTATACTGGATTAAAAATGAAGTAAATAAAACAGTCATCATAGTCATGTGAAAATAAATAATAGCTGCTCAATGAAAACTAAAGGAAAAATGTATTGTCATTTTCAAATTGGCCGACAATTTGCAATCTTAACTTGAAAAGAGAATACTTTAACTTCAGTTTCAATCATGTGCTAATGTTAGCTCATTTCTAATAAAAATGAAAATGGGCTCGTGGAGGATAATTTTCATAACGCCAAGATTCCCTCAGGCCTCCCTTGAAGAATCAGTGAAGAACAACCATTCAGGACCACCAGTGGTATCTGATTTGCTCAAATGCAACAATCAGAGGACACTATTTTGGTTTAAAACTGATTGAGAAGAGCAACAGTATTGATAAAAGTATGTAGACAGCAGCAGGCAACTTTAGTGACAATGATGACAAAGCCAGATAGCCTACAGGAACAATCATAAAAGCTTTTTGGCAGATACAAGCCACTTACAGAGTGACAGTCTGACCATCAACACTTAGGCCTGTTGCTTATCAAAGTAATCTCTCAGTCAAATACCTTCAGTCTGAGAAAGGAATTGAAGCCACAACTGCTATCAGTGGTCCCTGGATAACACATTATACCTATCCACCACAGAATTGGCTGAGCTACAAATAAGAGAGGAAAACTCCAGAGTCAGAGAGGTATTTGTGAGGAATCGGTCAAGTGGAACTCACCACGACAACACTGTTTACCGCCATCACCCTGAGGTGTTTTCAGTCTGGCCTGACTGGGGACCTGCTCAGGAGACCAAACGCCCACAAACACAGGAGAATTACAGGAACCTCCATCTTTTTAACATGCTAAGTGATTGGGTACCCACTCACTGGAAGCTTTCAGGTTAGAAGAATGGAAACCTTTTGTTACCTGGATAAATTTCAAACAACATGCTCCAAGCTTGCACTGCAGCAGTAAGTCATTTTTTTCCACAGCCCTGATCTCCTGAAATATCATGAATTGAGCAAGATATGAGTGATAAAAAAACTCATGAAAGCAAGGGTTCAACATTTTGAAGTAATGCACTTATTTTCTCTCTTTCCAAGAATGAAATGTGAAGATACAGTAGGGCGAGCACAGGTTTTGTTATAGTTAGTGGTACGAGATGCATTCAGATCCAGTACTTAAAGTGGAAAAAGACAAGCTGTTTGCTTTAGCTTATCAATATGGAGTAAATGTTGATTGCAGAATGTAATGGCTGTAGAATAATGACACCATCTGCATTTACACTAGTTCCCTATAAGCCTCACTTTTACTATGCAATTCTTTCTGCCACTGGGTACGATCTCTCTGGACAATGTAGGCTTCATTTACGGTGCACAGGAAGTGCGTCAACCACTGCGCAACCAAAACAGAAAGAGGATAGCACTTTTGTTTTCCATGATAGCTATTGGTAGCTAAAAACGTCTATCATGGGCTCACTTCAATCAGTCAGATCAACAAACCTACCAGCGGAGCCATTGTGTTACTCAAACTCTTGCACTCTTGCTCTTGTATTAAAAATATTTTTCAATACTCATCTGTGTGAAAGAGTGAACATCCAACGTCAGAGTTAATTACTAACGAGCAGAACCTTACGGCCTGTTTGTCATCTACTCGCTTTCAAATGTCCGCCACGGACATTTATACAATGTCACGGATAAACATGGGTAAATGCA
>NC_065517.1:8036338-8061798 GCF_006386435.1 Epinephelus moara | reverse complement strand
CTGATAGTATACATGTGTGACAATAATCATATGTGTATAATAACAGTAGAAGTATGACTAATGATAACAGCAACAGCAGGAGGCATCTGGCAGGACCACGGCAGCAGCACAACCACACATGTCACACTATCCAGGCACCGCTGCAATACGAGTTAACCTGAGAGACAGTGGAGCACAAAGGCTCCGGAGAAGAAGCCGAGACCATTGTTGTTTTGAACAGTCATCTCTCTACGTCATGACTCATACACACCTAAGCCATGCCCTTACCTGCCAGTAGCTCCTCACAGGACACTAACTGGTCAGAGTCACTAGTGGTGTGGACACAAACGCAGTACTTAAAGCCTGGCAAAATAGAGTTTTGTTAGAGCTTGTGATCCGGTGGTTCTCGCGTGATCTCGTGATATCATGAGAATCCATCTCTCATGCGAGGTAATTGGTAGCTATAGGCAGTTACCAAAGAGTATGACCAAAGACAAAAACAATGTACATTCTTTGCAATTATCCCCAGTGGTGGAAATGGCGGATGGTGGAACAACCAAAGTAACTGTGGAAACTGTAGAGGTTCTAGGCTCTGAGGAAAATGAAGAGCTCTCTGGTTGCCTTTACCACTTTACCACTAGAGGTCACCACTTACAGTGGTAAGTGTTCTGAAAATCTATACTCAGGTAACAAATGTAAGAGAATTAAAAACGTATATTGGCATGTAAAATAAAGTGGTGTACAAGTGTAAAGTAGAATAAAATGAAAGTACTCAAGAACCCCAAAATTATACATAATTACAGTACAATATATACTCTTAGCACAAAGCATTAGCATTCATTTGGCGATATGTTTGTGGCCACCTGGTCGATGTCCAGCTAAATGCTTCATTATGTTTGCCAGCTAATCTCTAACTTTGTCTGCTGTTGGTGCTGAGCAGGTGTATGGTGGCTTTATCAGAGCCTTCTTTTAAAAAAATAAAATAAATCAGCTTCCTGCTGCTGGATGAACTAAAAGCTAAAGGAGGCTGCAACTCACAGGAAAGGCTAAGAGATATCTTCTCTGTGGGCGCATCACTACCACTGCCTTTCACATTACACATAGTCATCTGACTCATTGTTGACATGAATAATATTGATGGTGCAGTTTTGATGTTTTCTGACATAAATACATATTCTGTACCATCTACATACTCTGTATCTCTGGAAAAACACCAACATATGTGCAAACTGGTGTCTCTCCTCACTTGTTTGTGAAACAGATGCCTATTTCCAGAGCAAATTATCTTTGATATTAGCATACAGTATGGCACTCATTACACATGAAATGTTTTCAAAGAGATCCACTCGCGCAGAGCAACTCATGTCTGTGTTTAGAGAGTTTCAGCTTGTTGTGCATCCTACGCATATATCCTAAAGCAAAGCTGATTGTATCACAACTAAGCTGACTTTTTCAACTTTCTGGCAACTCGGCTTCAGATAGGGGAAATTTGCATTAATTAGATAGGCTCTTTGAGTAGCAAGAATATGCTGCAGGATGAATATATTAAAAGGCATTTTGAGACATGCTATAAATACTAAACAACATTGTTTTTCACAACTCGAGATAGATATAAAGAGGGGAAGACATGGTGCTTGAGTTGTGAAGAGTCTTACCCCTCATGCGTTTGTTTACAAAAATGGTTAGTTCAAATAAAATGACATATAAACACATACTCCCTTTTAAAATGTAAACTTCTGCATACCTGTTAGAGCTTCATCACTCTCAGCGGAGTTATTTCCCTGGTGGTTTCAAGGATTTTAATTATGGATGTGCCCTCAGGCTCAAAGACAACATGCAATAGAGTACCTCCCAGCTACAAGTGGTCAAAGAATCAGCCACTTAAAGCACATAATTATACTTTTAGCACCATCCAGTTTTAGTTATGCTACTGCTTTAGGGTAAATATCCAGGCTTCTCACTTATTGGTCTTTCAGAGTACTTCGGCTGGATGAGCTTCAATGTGTGAAATGCTTTATAATCTCTGAAAAATACCAGAAACTTTATGTATAATGTGCATGTGACACTGGCAGCGCTGTTGGGGGCCATAGTTCCTCAGGACAAAAAAGTCCAAGGCAAGAGGCCAGGTGAAGAGCAATCTAACAACACTGAGGGGTCAAAAAGAGTAAACTCTTTTGAGAATAGGACATCTTTAAGACTATAATTACCTTAAACACAACAGGCTTGATTATTGTTGAAATGCTTAAAACAAACAATGTCTACACCTTGTATTGTAACATCAGTCAAGATTGGTCTATTTTTTTTAATTTTTTTTATCTGTGATAGTGAGGCATCTTTAACCTGTACTGTAACTCTAACCCTGATCACTGTCTTTCCTTAACCTTAAAGGGACAGTTCTCTGCAAAATCCAAAATACATATTTTTCTTCTAAGGACTCATTTTTTGCATAACATTAGATAAGTACACAAACATGGATAGAGCCTTCAGTCTGTACTCTGCATTCATTTAGTCTATATTTGTGCACATTTTCTGAAAGATTACTGATTTGGAAAAAACAGAGCAGCACCACCAGAAATCATGAGGCAGTTTAGCATAAGTAAGCTCAAGTGAGATACAACCATAGGACACAAGAAGACATGGCAGAATGGAATGATTCAGCAAATATAGCAATAGAATTCTCAGTCCACATATCAAAATATATTCAATGGCCTCACAGACCACCAGCATTTGCTACAAAGGTACATAATTAGGACTTTCTCCACTATTCCCCCATGTTTGTTGTTCTAGTGCCATTTATTGGATGTACCCATGACAACATAAAGGACGCATGGAAGTATGAGGGTAATGGCGGTCACATCGCTGAAATTAATGTATCTATTTTTATACATAAATGGAGTTTAAATGAGCCTTTGCCTTTAGTGCTACTTTTTAATCAAAACTGTTTTACCGTGGGTTGCAGTGTGGTAAAGATATCAGCTATAGAGATGTCTGCCTTCTCTTCAGTATCATGGAACTAGAAAAATATATTTTAAAAACTCAGCAATGTATCAAGATAATCCACAGACCTTGTTGTAAGCAGTTTCATGTTGGAATTATTTTCTTTCTACTTAACTAGCACAGGGAAGTGTGCATCTACCGCTAGCTCACCAAGACCACTGAGCTAAATGATGTATCAGCTTAGCCTCGGAGGACGCCATTAATGTTTACAACTTGTGTGTTCACAAGCCTCTTGTTCATGAGTAGATGCACCCTTCCTTCTGCACTGTGATACAGTTGGTGGGTGTAATTCATTGGAAAGAAAGTAGTTCCTACATGAAACTGCTCACAATAATTATGTTGAGTAACTGGATCATAATTTCTGGAAAGAAACATTGTTGTTTTGTTTCTCAAATGTATTTTTTTGGCGCTTTATGCACCACAAGCCGAGTGCCATCTAGTTCCATTATATTGGAGAGAAGGCAGACATCTCTACGGCTAATATCTTGAACACTCTGCAACTCGCACTAAAACAATCTAGACTGATAAATAGCACTACAAGTAAGAGGACAAATATGTAATTTTGATTTTAGGGTGTCCCTTTAAAGTTAGGGATCGGGGTTAGTGTTACATGTGATCTATTATGATGTCATAATTATAAAGGTAACAGAGAAGAAAAAGCACAAATGAGCTGCTTTTGGAAAAAAAACTGACAAGCAGCCTATTTTGTCATTTAAGAACAAGGACTTGTTGGAAACTGGGGCACCCTTCTGGAGCCAGGCTGGGGATGGACCCATGTAGCCCAGTAAGACTCAACCTGAATAAAAACATCAAAGAACCTTTTTAGATACAAAGGAGAAGCCGTTCTACTACAAGCTCTTTTCGGATGGCTCTTCACCCAACCTCTAAGGGTGAGCCAAGACACCCTGCCAAGGAAACTAATATCAGCCACAACCTCTTTCTTTCAGTTACAATGCAAAGCTCAGGACCATAGATCAGAGTTGGGAAGTAAATCGACCACTAAATCAAGGACTTTGCCTTTAGGTCTGCTACAGCATCCACATTCCTGCTGATGTTGCACCCATCTGCCTGTTGATCTCAGTCGTCATCTCACCCTGACTCACGAACAAGACCCCAAGGTATTTGAACTCCTTCACTGGGGGCACCAACTCACTGCCAAATGTGAAGTGAGCAATCCACAGTTTTCCAGCAGACTGCCACAGCCTCAGGCCTATATATGGACCCCATCTTTCTTTCTACTTTTTGTCTCTCTTGTGATCTATCTGTCTATCTATAGATATCTAGAGAGAATGTGAGTGAATAATATTCAACTGGTGGCCCAAGGGCCGACTCTGGCCCATCAGACAAGCCAGACTGGCATGCCAATCAGTTCAGTTCACAAATGAATAGAATTTAAAACCTGTAGATGAAAATGGTGTAACTAACGGACATTTTGCCACAAAAAATCCTTCTCACCAGAAAAGTGTTCCTGTGTAGGCCTACTAGATTTAACTGACTCTGAGCCCCACAACCTGCCAGTTGTTTGAAGGTCATGTTTTCATTTTAAAAAATTACCAAAATGACACCATTTATCATAGCCAGAAACTGTAAAAACAGAAATTATTGTCAAATGTTCACATTTTTTTTTACAGCTCCTGAACTCATTATGTGTGCAGACTGTTCTCATGCACCGTTCATACATTTTCCTAAGAAATGTAATGCAACAAAATTCCTGAGCCAGTAATATGTGTATAACCAACATATTTGACAAGGCTGTGATCCAACCCAATCTCACTCCGAGGTCATCTAAATCCGGCACTTGGTCAGTGACTTTTGGCGTCAGACAGAGATGAAAAAAGCTGTCCTTTTAACATCGGCATAATACACACAGCTGGTCGCTGTTATTGTTTATTGGTGCCTGGCAACATCAGAGGGAAACGCGGTGAGACAACAACGAAGGGTAGAAGTCCCAGTAGGGTGGGCTGGAGGGTTGGAGGATGGGTCCAACAACCATCGACTTTCAACCGGGAGGTCAGTGTTTGCTTCCGGTAAGGTTGTGAAGCCAAACCCTATTTTTCTTTCCTAAACCCAACCACATTTGTGTGATGGCTAAATGTAACCACATGCATTTGTTGTTGAAGGAAAAAAAAACATCAATTCGCAGTGTTCTACCAATGTAGAGCGTCGATTTTAAAAGAGAACTGTAAACTTCCTGACTGTACATTTCCTGTGAAAATGGAAATGTATTTCGAAAACAAACAATGCATGTAACAGGCTGAAGTTGACATGGCATCCCAGAACGTCAACAAGCCATGCACCCAGGCTACCTTGCATGTTATATCTGGATATGGACAGTCCATGACCAAACGTCGATATGTGACGAGGTGGGAGTGAGAATGCCTTGTGCTATCACATGACCAATGAGCTGATGGGAGTAAAGTTCCCCCAGGACTTTCCCCAGTACACCGATGTTAATAACCGCGTGAACTTTGAGTAGTTTTATGGTACGTTGTCACCAGGGCTGCCCTCACCTAGGTATTTTCTGAGTTGACCAGTAGTTGTCATTTAGGGTCATGAGTCAACTTAGACACCTGCATATTTATGATAATAATTTAATTATTAAAGTATATATTTTGGGCGGGGGAACACAATGGTTTGAGTTCAAGGTCTGAGAGAGAATAGTATCAGTAACATTTTTAACACTGTGCTACATTACAGAGAAATACAAAACCGTACTAATGAACCTTCATTAATATAGGCCTATATTTTATCTACAAGCGCATGTCACACCGCCTGTTAATTATGCTGTAATGATTGTATTAAGTGGCTAATGGGCATGTAGCTACTTACATGTTTCAGATGGTACATCATGTTTGTAGTCAACACATGATAGGCATATGTTTGCATCTTTGGTATGTCTTTCGCCTTCTCAGAATGATCCCACACTTTGGATTTCCTGCCTGACATGTTATTAACTCGCCTGTGGAATAATTCACGTACCAGCCCTGTAAATTAACGTGACTCCTGTCTGACTGCTGCATGTTACCTAACGTTAAGTATGTAACTTTATGTTAAGTTTGTAAAATACACATTGAAGTCATTTGTGGGACACTAATTCTAAGGATATCAAGCACACCACTGTGTGTACATTTTTATAGAAAATCGTACAAACCATTGTATGAGGACGAACATGTCTGTCAGGAAACAAAACCAAATCTAAGAATAAAATAGTGATATTTAATCAAAATAACCTGATTCTCCAAATCTTTACATTCTTGCCAAAAATAAACCATTTGCACTGACCAGATCCTGTGAAAAACATGGAAGTTTGTACTGCTGGACCCAACTGGAAAGTTATGAATTACTCGACTAAGACCAACAGTCGTGAAGGGTTGCAACAGTATTAGATTTTTGATGGTAGGATAACCGTCTCGGAAAATATCACAGTTTCATGGTATAAGGTAGTACACAACAATTGTTGTGATCTTTATAATCTGTTACAGTGACCCTTAAAAGCAAAACAACAGAAGCTTTTTTAGGGGGTGTTGAGCAAATGCTTTACTATAATTGGAACTTTGATAAGTTTAAGTTTAAGTTTAAGTTTATTTACTTTATTAATCCCCTGAGGGGAAATTCAAAATTCATTCATTGATGCAAGTATGCATAGAAAATCTGAGTCTCAGTGGAGAAGGTAAGGAGATGAACACTTGCAGGTGAGATTCAATGTCCAGTTGTGTTTTCTTTTCCCAATATGGTAAGCCAAGCAAATGTAACCACACATTTTGGTAACCATACATTTTCAGTCATGTTGCAAAGATTTTGTAAAACTTTGACTGAAATGCAGGCTGTTTACACGAAGCAGAGAGGACAGGACGAGAGATGTTGTAAATAGAGGCTGTACAAAAAAAAAGTAAATAATAAATGTCAGTTGCAACGTAGCAAAATTAAAGTTTTGGCAAGGTGGTGGCGTGTTGTGACATGATGAGAAGCTTGGAGAAGCTCAGGGTAATATCCGGCCCCTGGGTCCTTAGCTTTCTGAAATGTGGCCCCCTGAACAGAACAGTTGAACATCCCTGCTGTGCAGTATAGGTAGATAAAACACAAGATAGATAAAGATTAAAAAGAGACAGAGGGTCCATGTGATTTCCAAAGCTGGCGGCTAGACAGAGACTTGTGGAGTCAATGATGTGAGGGTTATGGGATAATAATGACATAAGTGAGATGATAATGACAGCCATTATCGTCATATAGCAGCACTTCACCAAAGTAGCTTGTGAGACTTAACTGTATCTAGACTACATCTCCTCTGTAGGTCAGGGTGTAGGAGTCGTGGTGACATGTGTCATTATAAAAATGACAGGATCATTACCATTTGTCAGTTTGGATCGTCACTGAGTGCTTGCATTGTGACGCACCATTTGATGTATTGCTGTTGAAGTAGATTTTATGACCGAGCATTTTTCCCAAAGCCAACATCAGCAAAATAAAAGCATCAGCAACGTATTTCAGCGTGCTTTCCTTGCAAATGTCAGTTTCTCAACATCAGTTTCCTCAGGCATGTCATGCAGTGTTATTACTGGGAATTAAATCTAGACAGCTTTATGATTATTGTATAGCCACATGTCATAAAAAAGCATATTCGCTCCCCACTGGTGATATAAACCTTTTAATTAAATATGGTATGGCAATGCATCATAATACACTTTATTGCTGTTGAGGTATTGAGGTGCAGGCAACACAGCCGTAATTTTACAGCAGACTTTTCAAACATCTTAACACTGAATTTGTCAAAGGCACATTACCATCACATCGCTACTGTGTATAGGAGCAGCTATTCTGAGCTTCTGATGAGTCAGTGAGGTCACCCCACGAAAAAAAAAACCCCACCTGAGACAGACAGCTGTGCTGGTGCTGGCGGGCTTCCTTCTGCACCGCGGAACAAACAGCAGCATATGAAAAGAAAAGCCTCACTTCAATTATGCATGTGTTCAAATGAGGGGCTTGCAGTGTTGGCTCCTTTGCTTGCATATGCATAGACAGCAAACTGGATCTCTACACCGTGTCTTCAAAGACCTTGCTGGTAAAGTTTTCCTAACATGTCACGTAAAGATGGAAAATCACCCACACACTGTTTGATTCAATGTGGTAAGATATGAAAACAGGATAAAGAAAAGAGAGTTTGGTCGAACAATGACGCCACCAATATGAATTCTGGACTGAATACCAAGTAAGTACCCAGGGCCCAGGCTTGTAACCTCCTCAGTGAAATATAAAAAATTGCCCTCCTAATATTTATAACTGACAGACACATCACCAGATCCTGAAAAAGCTAAAGAAAGCTCAATATTTAGTGTTAAATCAACTCTAAAATGCACTGTTTACTGCTCACTGAACTCCTCCTGCTGTGAACACAACAGCTGCGAGCAGCTCAGGAGCGTGTATCAAAGTGTTTGGTATATTTCTCTGCACGCCATGCACAGATCTAGGATACACAAGTAGACATGCAAGTGTATCCACACGAATAAAACAGTCTGTTTAAATTGCAGCATTACGGATACGCGTATTAAATATAAATCAGTGTGTAACTGCTTTGATTAATCTTTCACTCAGACACATGCCTATGGAAAAAACCGGCTCTGTGGCTGATGTGTCAGGGAACTGTGTCGCTGTGAGTTGACCAGGTTATCATTGTGTTGTTGGTGAAATGCAGATGAGCTCGTGTGTGTGTGTGCACCTGGGGGCAGCATTGTCTCCGGCACATGGTCCCTACCAATCTGTGGACTGTATGTGTGTTTTACTGATAAACCTTTACCAACCAACATCCGACATGTGCTGCTAGTTGAAGAGTTTAAAATAAAGAGTGTTTAATCAGGGTTTTTTTTACAAAAGAAAATCAGAGCCTGCCTGACCTGGTAAGCAATATAATATAATATAATATAATATAATATAATATATCTTTATTTAATCAAATTTTTATCTCTGTCGTGCGTGTGCTCACATCTGTGTGTCCACAGCTAATCTCACTTACTACTGGACCAATCAGCCTTATATTTAGTGTGCACATTTATGACTTCTAGGACCTGTCATGGGATGTAGGACCTCAAGGACCTGTCTTGGTTTTGGTGATTCACAAATGCTGAAAAACCTATTTTGATTGTTTGATAATGTCACTGACTGCTAACTCCTCACTCTTCTTAACCAGATGGCAAGTCTTCAACAAAATCACTTAGCAAGGCATTTCCGGCATGTCCACCTTGGCTCAAAAACTGACATCTATAAAAAAGTTTGGTCTTGTTTTGAACCGGAGCATCGGCTGATTAATTCCATACCAGAAATGTTATGATCCATGGAACTTAGACACGATTTGAAATGGATAAATTTCAATTTTGTAATTCTTCCCCTCAATCTTGATCAGTGGCAAAAGGTAGTTACAACAGGCCCCAGTGCACACTTTTATGACAGGCCCTAGTGTACACCAGTTTCTGTTCATGTGTCTAAATTAGTTACCATGTAATGTTGTCATTTCATCACATGATCAAATGAATACTTGATATTATGCAACACCGACATACATACGAAATAAAATAATCATTGCATATGACAAAAATATCAAAGAGCATAAGGAATTATTCATTTAATTGAATAGTTTTTTTTTTTAATAGTTTACTTATAGTTTATGTAGAATAAACATATATTTCATAACATTTTATTATATATTGCTACTGACTGTTTTACAACAAAACAAAAGAAAATCATGATGAGGATGGGTTGCCTTTTTGAAGGCATATAGCCTAGCCCATTTTTTTTTATTTAATGTGACTTTTTTTTTTGAACACAGGCATCTAAGGTGGCAATCTGAGTCACCCACAAGGCCTCATTTTCTCCCCTACTTATTGTAAGAGGGCCTACTCTCTCTATGGGCCCCCTCACCTCATGGGCCCCAGTGCAACCACCCTGCCTACACTGTTTATATTCATGCCCCTGATCTTGACTGTAAGAGAGGCGGGAGGAACAATTCCGCCAGGCACAGTTGTGCTGTGTGTATTGTCTAGAGTGGCTGCAATCTGGCTGCAACACGGCCGCCTGGTGTGCACTGAGTGCACTTTTCTTTTTGTTTCTCTCCAACTTGGGAGGGACTGGAAGCCTGGAATTAAGTCTGTTTTTATGTGCAATTTTATGTCAATTGCATTTTTGAAACATATTACCGTTGACTGAATAAATAGCTTGACAGACTATTTCTTTTATCTAAATTCTAGTCTTTTAGCCTCTCCACCCCCTCTGAAAAGAACTCTATGGAATTAGGGTGGACAAAACTAGTTTGTCTCTAAATGTGGTAATTATGCTGATGCTGGGAACTGCAGGATATCTTCCAAGCAACTGTGTCATTAGAAAAAAAGTAGAATTAGGATACCAAAAGAGATAGGACAGACAGGAGTGGGAAAGAGGACAGTTAGAGGGAAAGCAGCTGTTGACAAAATTCTTCTAAAAAGGTCCTGTTCAGCCATATTTTATTATGAAATACAGTAATATAGTCATCCATTCTCAGAGTAAGATAGCTTTCCACTATTGTCTTATACCCACTTTATAATGAAGTCATAAAACGTCTGAAATAATGTTCTGTAATATTGTAAAATGTCCCAATGAAAGGTCACACAGTATTTACAACATGATGAGAACAGAGCCTCAAATATGCTGAGGATATTCAGACTTTATAAACATTGTAAACACTTTATTACATTAATAACTGCCTACCCTAATAGTGTGTTCTTTCCGTCACTTGTACAAGCATCACAATAGGACATTAATAAAGGGAAGGAGGCCCTATGAGGCTGCATACATTTGGTATTTACCCCAGATCTTTGTTCTTAAGGCACTGGCCATTTTGTCATGGATGATGTCATCTCTCTAAGTGCTCTGACTATTTTGTTCTCTGTGAGTGTTTCTCCAGTCTCAAAAGAAATTGCTTGTTACTGATATAGTGACAGTGAGTTAAACTAACAAGCTGGGGCAATGTATTGGGTTATTAAAGATTAAATAAATGATTGAATATTACATTATTGTTTGAATTTTATTTTATTTGTTAAAATAGGAATTGGATTAATGCTAACTAATTATTCAAAGTAGATTTGACTCAAAACCCAGAAAAGAAGAGCTGGTGAAATTTAGAATATCATGGTTTATATGTGCCTCTAAAGGACTTATGGGAACAACAACAAGATAGCCACTGTGAAACAGGCTGCAATGTAACCTCTTGGAGCATGTTTGCATCGTCAGTTTACGTCCACTTAAAGAGCTTGTTTTTGCTACTGTACTCCTCAGAATGTTATTTTAAGTATCTGACAACTAAAGGAAAGGATTCTTTTCTTTTCAGATTTTTTTCTTACCAGAAACAGCCCCAAAATTTCTATCTCCAAACCACAAAACTCCATTAAGATAAACAGTAATTTTATCAAAATTGTAAAATTTGTAAAACACACTTCATTCAGAGTCGACAGAAACCAAATAAAACTCACAAAAACCATCTTGGTTCATCTTTCCGCTGTTTCAACATTCACCAACTCTGGTTTGGTTGAAATGAACCTTTAGTTAACCCAGTTAGAAGTGAAAATATGCTGGCTCTATACATACTAAAATTATTGTTTATTTAAATGGAGTCTGGTTGGTTTGGCGATGGCGATTTTGAGGCCATTTCTGGTTAAACAAAAACTTAAAGGCCTATCCCTGTCGGGGTCCTTTCCATAAATTATCAATACTCTGAGCCTGTCAGTAGCAAAAACAAGGACTTTTTAGTGGACATATATTGATGATGGGACATGCCCAGAGTGGTTACACTGCAGCCTGTTTTGCCACTGTCCATCTCAATACCAGACCAAAAAAAAACAACCCCAAACTTACCCTTTAAGGTTAGTCAGTTTAATCAAGTGTGAAGTAATTCATATAGCTGCTACCTTGTTTGTTTACTTTCTTAGCTTTTCCCCATAGGCTTTGCTCAATTTCTTGTCTTACAGCCTGTTTTATTGATTTAGCCTCACTCTGAATACCCAGCGAATAAAACATGTTGCCTCAGTTTTTATGAGTGAACTCAAAGCAACAGTTTGAGGTGTAAAGCGTTTCTAAAGAAAAGGTTAAACGCAGACATTCCACCATACAGTTTGATGTGAATGTGGGTAGCGTGTTAGAAATGTGCTTAAGTTCGAAAATAAAACCCTGAGAAAATCATCTACTTCAGTGGTTCATCCCCAGAGGTCATGTCTTGTGTAAACACACCCACAGTGTCCCTCACCTCTTTATTTGACGATTGCCAGACATTTGATGTTAAAGTCACTCATGCTTGTAGACATAGTCTGGGACTATGAAGTGAGAGTGTTTTGACAGGCTCATAATATATCTCTCTGTAGTGCTTGGCAGTGCCGATCAACAATAAACATGCCTGGATGCCTGCTGTAAGCTATTTTACAGCTCTTGATTTTGCTAATACATTTTGGGAGGAAAGACACTGCCTGCATGATGTTCAACACTTTGCTGTCTGGCAAGTGAAAATTGAACTTTGTTAATGGACCTTGGTTTGTCCTGTGCTGTGACCTTGCAGTAAAAGAGAGGGCTGTGTATGTGGGTGTGAGTGTGTGAGGGATGCTGAGAGCTACAGTACAGCTGAGTCCAGACAACAATTACCATGGCTCATGGTTGGCTTTATAATGTAATACATCGGTACAATGATGGATGCAGATTGAATTATTTGCTGATGGAAATACGTTTTCCCACTATGAGAGGACATTGTCTAGTTTAATAGTGAACATATCCATTGGAGACTGAGGTCTGCGAGGTCAGACTGGTACAGTAGATGGTTCACAATGACATCCTGAGATGTAGCAAGAAGATACTATTTCAAATGAAATTAGGAGTAAAATGTAACCCTGACCTTAAAGGATTGGACTGGGACATTGCCAGATGTGTTTGTGGTGACAAAACTGGGTATTTTCTAACAAGACAAAGTAACATTTCCAGCCATGTTTGTGACGACCAAACTGGGTATTTTTTTAATGAGTGTCGGTACATTTTCAGCTGTGTTTGTGATGACCAATCTGTGTAATTTTTTTACAGAGATATCAGGGCATTTTGAGCCATGTTTGTGGCAACAAAACTGGGTATTTTTAAAAAAAGACATCCGGATACTTCTAGCCGTGTTTGTGACAAACAAACCAGTATTTTTTTTAACAAGACATTGGGAAATTTTCAGCCATGTTTGTGGCAACAAACTTGGGTATTTTTGAGAAGATACATTGCCGGACATGTTTGTGGTGACCAAACTGGGTATTTTTTTTACCAAATGTTGGGACATTTCCAGCCATGTTTGTGATGACCAAACTAGGTCATTTTCAACGAGATAATCAGGACATTTTGAGCCATGTTTGTGGCAACAAAACTGGGTGTTTTTACCAAGACACTAGGAAATTGCCAAATGTGTCAGGACATTTTCAACTATGTTTGTGGCAACAAAACCGGGTATTTTTTAACGAGAGTCAGGACATTTCCAGCTGTGTTTGTGGCGACCAAACTTGGCAGTTTTTCAACAGGACACTGGGTCATTTCCAGTCATGTTTGTGGCAACAAAACAAGGTATTTTTTAACAAGACATCAGGAAATTGCCGGACATGTTTATGGCAACCAAACGTTTTTTTTTAAAGAGACATCAGGGCATTTCCAGCGGTGTTTGTGATGACCAATCCAAGTAGCTATAAATGAGATGTCGGGACATTTCCAGCTGTGTTTGTAGCAAACAAATTAGGTAGTTTAGGCTGCAACATGATCTTTTTCTAACTCTATGAAATTAAACATATAAAACATACAAATTCAACATATCTGTGGTTTGTAGAAACATACAATGCCAGCATTTATTCTGGTGATTGGGTTGTATGTTGGCGCCGCATTGGTTACTGTTGTAGGAGTAATAGTAAAACTCAATACATAAACAGATAATAATTGCAAAAGAGTGAAGCAAGTAAAGTAAAATTAAAAATAATCTGACTATAATCCATTCTTTTAGCAAAATTTGTTTGCAGTTGGTAAAGATGACCGTATGTCAGCAAAGTTCTCTGCAGCTGAGAATGATGATGATGAAGCATGACTGAGTTATATAATTATTTCATGTTATCCATGTTCATGCAATGCACAGTGAATCATTGTCCCAGCTAGCGTGCATGATGGTGTGGCATGGATCAAAGTCAGGTTTTATTTCTGGGCACACTACACTGTCACTGTTATGTGTTTGCCCCGTTTCCACATGCAAAACTTCACAACAGCTGGATTTGCATGCATATGAGTAGTATGCGAATGTGTGTGCGTGCAATTTTGAGGTTTCCCTTCCACTAAACCATCTGATGCTGCCTGCAGTGTTCAGCTTTTGCAGATTTACATGGCCCCTGGGGGAGGGGGAGTGGGAGAACGAAGACCCCAGATTATGATGCCATAAATCTGCTAAGTGCCTTTTTTTTTCCTAGGCAATGAAAGGGTTGATTTATGCTGACATAATTGCCAACAGCATAAACTACTTGAAGAACCTTAAGAACACTAAATCTTGCATGGAACCATTAACCATCTCTCAACATTCATGCCTCCACACTAATTCTGCTTCTTAATAACAGTAGATAAGAAGAAAATGAAACTGTCTGCTGGTATGAGAGCTTTTGACATGAACCATATACACAGCATTACATGCTATCATTATGGTTTTAAATAAAGCACCTCGCCGCGGCTGTTTGTTTAGGACAGTACAAGATCTCTGGACATCATCATTGGTGTTTTGAAAGTATGACCTAATCTTCAAATCTCTGACTTCCCACTCCTGCTGAAAGGCAGACCTCAGGATGACCAGCTGACCTCCTCTCCAAAACATTAAGTCAGGGCTTAAAACTCCTTCCGGTACATAATCACTGCACATGTTGAATAATTTCTTCTTTAAAGGAATAGTTTGGTAAATGCATGGATTCCAGCCATGTCACCAAAGGAAAATGTTTTAGAAAACAACAGGTTTCATACATAGCATATCAACATTTCTACAGTAACTGACATAGTTCAGATTATGTGTATATTAGCTGGCTAGACAGCTACCAAGCAGCAGACAGCAGTAGACCACTGTTAGCATGCAACAGAGCATTTCCACCCATGATTGTGGCACCAAAACCAGGTATTTGTTAGTGAGACATTGATGCATTTCCAGCAGTGATTATGGTGACAAAGCATTGTATTTTTTAACCAAAGCAGTTTTTGTTCCTGAACAAACCTACACATGTTTAGCGAGACATCCCAGCTTTTCCAGTCATGATTTTTTGTACCAAAACTGGGTGTTGTTTAGTGAGATATTGCAACATTTCCACCCGCGATTGTTGCACCACATCCAGGTGTTTTTATCGAGACACTGGGGCATTTCCAGCAGTCGCTGTGGTGAGAAAACAGGGTATATTAAACAAAAGTGTTTCTTGTGCCTGAAAATAAACAAACGTTGCACAGCGCTGTTGAAATAGTAATTTAATCTTCTAAATGGATTGTGTTTTCACTTTATCTACAACAGTGAGATGTGTAATCAGTGCCACTCTTAGTACAGACCTGGGGGCAGAATTGACCTATGGCTAAGTCACGCCCCCCTCCACTCACTCAGACAAACTATTAAATGACCCAGCGTTATGGCAGGTGTCACAGTACACGACATTTCGCAGGAGGCAATTGATGATTTTTGGAGACATAACAATCAGATGTCATTGAGAAGTAACCAAAAGGGCCTAAACTACGCATTGGAGGGATATATTCATCATTTTATTGTTGAGAAGGTCGATGAAAAGCTTAAATTACAAGCCAGAATTTACAGGTCACAGTGTACGCTTGTGAACCCCATCTTGTTGCCGTCACCATCAAAGACAACAAGTTAAAGTGCCACTGAAGTTAAGGTTTTTGGCTCAGAATATGAGAAAAGGATAACAGCCTTTTTACCATCTTTATCAAGAGTGTCTCTCCGTTAGTTTGGTGCTACAGTATTTACAGCATAACGTTTGCCAGCCTTTGTTATCTCTGCGATTACAGATAAGTTAATGAAGCTAAGATCCAGAAGTTAACGTTAGCTTAACTAGAGCCCTTTGGACAACAGCTAACAATGATGTACCATCACCAAAGTACAAAACTAGAACAAAATAGGCTAATGAACTCCCAGCAAACAAGGTGACATGATGAACAATGCAGCTAGGAGCTAACATTAGGCTAACTTTAGCAAATGTTAGCTAGAGATGTTAAAGATAACTTTATATTTCTTTCCAGCAAAGTGACAATATGTTGCCTCAAACACAATGTTGACTTACCTT
Source organism: Epinephelus moara (assembly GCF_006386435.1). Classification (NCBI taxonomy): domain Eukaryota; kingdom Metazoa; phylum Chordata; class Actinopteri; order Perciformes; family Serranidae; genus Epinephelus; species Epinephelus moara. The sequence continues at coordinate 8,045,494 of NC_065517.1, read as the reverse complement.
AGAACAGATGTAGACATCATTGTTAATCTTATTCACGTTGAGTTGATGTTGTGGTCTAACGTTACCACACAACTTTATCCAAAGGAGACACTTTTCTCGGTTGAGATGTGGTTTAAAGTGTAAAAAATACACCTGGTCGCCCAGCCTCTCAGGATACCTTGTGTCAGAGTTGCATGTACCCCATGCACACCGTTTGACCATTTTTAAACTTCAAATCTCAGAAAAAGCTCATAAAACCGAACAAAACTGACTTTCTGTAATGCATTTCAATGGACGTCCAGGCAGAGAATGTCCCAGTGTATGGGAATGGCTATACGCACTGTGATTGGCTCATCGCGTTTGAGGGCGGGACTTAGCCATAGGTTAGTTGGTTAGCCTAGCTTAGCATGAAGACTGGAAGCAGGAGGAAACAGCATCCTAGAAAGAAATTTGAGAGTTTTGGACACAGCTACACAGACATAACAAGATATTGAGAGTTAAAGAGAAGTATGTGTTGGGTGTATTTGCTTCATTGACATGTGCCTCAGCCTATCACAGCCAGTAAAATGGTTGCAGCTTGCTCCCATCACAGCTTTCTGATTTTAATAAGTGACAAATATGGCAGAGAGTAGTAAATACACATGGCAGGCTACAAAGCATTCCTTCAGAAACCTCTGGTGATCTCAGACATTACATCCATGTGTTTCCAAACTCTGCGGATGCTTGGAATGTAAATGTTTTAACAGCAAAAAAAAATACATCTGGCATTTCCCAAAGCTATTCATCCTTTTATACATTTGTCGCAAAATTACCAATCAGACCCGTTGATTTGTTTCAAATGTCTGTCTGGGGCTTTTTTTTTTTATACATTCACAGCAGTAAAAGGTTAAACAACTTAAAATGCAACAAATAACTGGAGACCTTGACATTCTGATATTTACTCTGATACGTTTCTTTTCTTAGCACTTGTCATTTTTTGAAAAAGTTTGGTGTATATGCCTCTGAGCTACGCTAAAAGCGAATTGTTAACATTGTTTGTCTTCCACATTCAGGGAGGCAGACTAATGTTTTTCCCATCCTGTTACAAAAGCCTGGTGAAGGAAAATAAATCTAAAATGTCAAAGTATCACTTTCACAGAGAGAACCTTTAGAGAAAACCTGCTTCCTGAAGCATCTAAAGCAGGCCAGCTTGTCTGCCTGTGTGATTCATCCCTCTACTGTAGACCTTTTTACAAGAAGGCCATGTTGGGAGACAGCTTCCCGCTCCCTAAATGTGGATCAGCAAGCTTAATATTTTCGCTGATTGCTTTTATTTGGGGAAATAGGCCTGAAAACAGAGCAATGCGCTTTTTGCTTGCAGCACTTTACCACCTACTTGAATCATGCCCATCCATTCCCATCTGTGTGAGCCCCATATTATAGGACAAACCTGTGTGTGACTGCTCCACATGGGTATTTATATACACCAGAGAGAACTGATGGATGAATTTCAGATGTGCTTCCCAGGAGTCTGAGGGGATGTTTCCATTTCTAGACTGGGGGAAAATGCTCTGTGCGGCCCCATGGGAATAAAGTATCTGAGGTGCCCGTGCTGCAGTTTCCATTCGATTACCTCACCTCAAACTGGTGCTGTTATTCCAACAGCTCTCTGTTCGCATTTTGCATGAAACAGGGCAAATGCGTTAACATTATACAAAGTGAGTGCATGTTTAAAAAACACATGAATGAGAGGTCTCACCAGCTGCAGACAATTATTTTACTATCACATGATGAAGCTGTAAAGTGCGCTGTGCCCCCAGTCAGTACAGGGAAGAGAAAATACAGTGTGCAGCGTTACACCCACTTTGTTCTCTTTCTCCTTCATTTATCTCCGCAACATAGATTTTGATTTGTTTCAGTGTCCTGTGCACTTTAACAGAACCTGAGCTGTTCATCTGCAATTCCAACCCAGTTGCCACCAAAAATGTTGGCATTTTACATTTCTGCAAACTGTGAATAGGTTGCATTTGTTATAATTATTATGTAGAGGATACGTTGAAACCGTATGTTTTAACAGTGTTGTGGTTAATGTGTGGTTAGGTTTAGGCAAAAAAACGGCTTGGTTATGGTAGGAAAAGATCATGTTTTGGCATAAAGTAAACAGTTTTTGTGGCACAGTCACAGCTGGAGAAGTCTGATGTCTTGGTAAAAAACAACCACCTTTCATGGCACCATTCTGGGAAGAAGTACAGCAATGTCTTGCTCAAAAATAACTGCTTTTTGTGGCACTATCCTGGCTGGAGACTCAGCGATGTCTTAGTTAAAAACAACCACCTTTTTTGGCACTATTCCAGCAAGAAATGTAGCAATGTCACAGTAAAAATCACTTTTCGTGGCACAAACATAACAGGAAATGTAGTGGTGTCTTGGTTAAAACCTACTGGTTTCCATGGCATTTTCTCAGCAATGTCTCCATAAAAAAACAATCATTTTTGTGGCACAATCCCGGCAGGAAATGCAATGATGTCTTGGTCAAAAAAGACTGTTTTTCATAGCATTATCTGAGCTCAAAACACAGCAATGTCTTAATTAAAAAGAACCACTATCGTGGCTTGAAATGCAGTGATGTCTTGGTGTCTCTGTGACACCATCCTGCCTGGAGACTCAGCAATGTCTTTGTAAAAAGCAACCATTTTTCGTGGCACTATCCCTGCAGAAAAAGCAGTGATGACTAAAATAAAAACCACCACTTTTTGTGGCACTATCCCTGCTGGAAATGCAGTGATGTCTCTGTAAAAAACAACCGCTTTTTGTGGCACTGTCCCAGTTGGATAAACAGCAGTGGTTTACCAAAAATCACCAATGTATGGTAATAAAAAGCCACAGGAAAAAACAGGGATGAATCACCAAAGAAAAAATGGTAAAGTTGTTTGTTGGTTTTGAACAGTGGTCTGCAGCTTGGCAGTCTCGTCAAGGTGTCACACCATCTACCATCCCCTCCATCTACCAATGACAAAGTCATCTCATATACTATATTACTTTAGTTGTAGTTTCTATATACAGACTCTACATTCAGTGAATTTAGAGTCTGTAGGCAAACCCCGGAGATCTTGCCTCCGGAAGAAGAGCGGAAGAGCCCTGGTTTCCGGTTGTAGGCTGTTTGTAGTCCGCGTGATATTAACCAATCACATTTGAGCCGGCTGCAGTTGTTGTCAGGTTAAATGGTCCGTGCGGTGAACTAACGAGGTGGAACATAATTGGCGTCACTGCAAACTCTGAATCCATCGCAATGGTTCAGCATATTTACTTATTATATATAAACGGAAGTCGGAAACGGAAATTCGCCTCCTCCACCCAAATCAAACCGGAATGCCAAAAAATCGGGGGTCTGCCCCCAGAGGCTGTATCGCCGTCTGCCGGAAGTCAGAAGTGGGTTCCGAGAATGCTTTAGTTGATATAATACATATGAAACGTAAAAATGCAATGTTTTTATAATTTGTAGAAATGTAAATGCAAACAAATTCTCCTTGAGACCGGGATGGCTATTCTGAGAATAGCAGTCATTTCACAGGTCTCTTCATCCTGCAAGTTCCTCATTTCTCACCCGTCTCATTCTTAACTTTGAGCTTTTAAAAACATATATAACACACTCCTAGGCAGGGCACATCACAGCAAGGCCACTTCATCCTGTACTGCCTGGAAACCCAAGAGACAGCAAATCAAACAAACTAACATGTTCCTCATTTACAAATGGACTATTAAAGGCTCAATCTCATTATTAAAATCAATGTATTCATGGCCACAGGGTCGAGTGTTCTTATTGCATGTGTAATGCATTCAATAGAAATGTTACTCCTGCAATATCTTATTATGTCATCTAGATAAAATAATGCACACAGGTGATATAGAAGTGTAATGAAAATAAGTTAAATACTACAGAAAAGTAAGACTGGTGAGCTAATTAGCTATGAGCTTCACTTTGCACTCCGTTTGGTAGTGTTTGATGTTTGCACAGTGCTTGTAAGCAAAAATATAATCGTTCCACTGTGAACATTTTGTTCCCCTAATGTACAATAATAGTAGTCCTCCACACCTGAGCCAAAATTCACTCCAGGTTTGTGCACCAGATTGCAGTACATTATTGTGCTCACATTACAGATGATGTATCTTACAGTAGTGGAAGAAGTGCTTTGAATCTTTTAGGGAAGAAACACATTTATTTCTTTGTTCTAATGTGTTCTGGAGCAGTTTTATCCATGCAGGAATTGTACAATTTCCTCAGCTCATTAACATGCATGTTAGAAATTTTAATAAACCTAAAACATGATAATCAACACTGGGATTTTATTGTTTTCATATAACAGGGGTGCCATAATATTTAATTGCAGGTATTAAAGGTATTCATTGTCGTTATGATTTTAGTTTTAATTGTTCAGGTTTTCAGATACATATTTCTTAGATGAAAAATGTCAAATCACAAAACATATATTGTATCTGCTGTCTGCCATTGACTGAAACTAGAAGGCAAGTTTAAGCAAACTATAGGACAAACAGAGTAAATGGGAAGATGTGTGGTGTGGCACTCTTCCCCAGTAATTCAAGTAGGCTGATGTTATCTACCCACTACAAGATTTAGCTGTTTTGACACCATGATAGACGGCCAGAGCAGCCAGACAAAATGCAGAGGAAAAGATAGAGGTGACAGTTGATTCAGGTCTGGCCTTATCACAACAGCTTGCCACAAGCTCTGAATGATCACAGCTGAACAATGTAACTGGCATCCTGAAGGTCTCACATGACCCTAGAAAATTGTTGAAGGTGTGGGTTTAATTTTTCTGTGTGGAGAGCTGAAGGTCACCATCCAGTGTGTTGGAATAAATATTCAGATCCTTAACTTAAAAGAGAACTCCACTGATTTAGCATTGCTCTCCCATAATGGGCCATACATGTGTTGCGTCTTTAACTGAGTGCAGGGCAGATATTCCTCCAGGCGCTATTTTTAAAGTGTGTACTGGGCCTAAAATGTTGTCCATGGGACAGATGTGAAGCTCTGGGTCACCCTGCATTAAAATGATCTCAATATTTACCATAGACTGATATTAACAGAAGAAGGGAAAGCTATCTGTGGGCTGTGGTTGGTTGCTCCCCATCACATGACAGGTGGTGCGCGCTGCTGCGCACCCTGAAAAATAGGCACGCAGCATGTGTATGCCCCCTGACATAAACTGAGTTCAACTTTTGGAAAGCAGCAATATGCACCATATACCATGTGACAAGGACCAACCAATCACAGCAGACAGATACCTTTCCTTTCTTCTGTAAATATCAGTTTGTGGTAAATATGGAAAAGAAGGTGATCATTTTAGTGCAGGGCTGCCCGAGCTCAGGATTTTAGGTAAATAGGCTATGATATGGTGCTTGCCATGGTTGCTTAGCAACCTCACATGCAACCTGTGGCCGCGCTTTTTAAAGCTAGCACAGAAAAGGCACAAGAGTAGCACTCAGCACCTGACCTCGCATTTTCCAGGCGGCTAAAGACTTGTGTACGGCCCATAAGTATTCAGATCCTTAACTTAAAAGAGAACTCCACTGAGCATTGCACTCCTGTAACATTGACACGAAAAAGACGGTTTAAAGAAACGGTATTAGGATCAATGCACTAGAACCAGAGATAGTGTTGGTTTTTCCACGCATTCTTCCTTGTCAAAACTTGTTGTGCATTCCAATACCCATTCTATCATATTATATAGTATGCAAGAAAAAGATTTAGTATGTCCCAATACATAGTATGTCAATGCAGTATGCCAAAATACCAGGATGTCCTACTGTTGTACATCAATCTAATTTTGCAGTATGTGAGCCAGCATGACTTTGTGGGTATCCTGAACCACCATCCTCTGCGCAGTTGACGATACATCACATTGACTGAGCCGCAAACAGATGACAGCTGATTGACAGCTATCAGAAACTGCAGTGACAGATGACAGCACATTCAAGTAACTAATGACCAGTCGACCAGTAATAATAGGAATATTAATTGAGTGAACAAAAATAATCAGAAATATTATAAACAACAAAAGGACATAACTATAAAAATCACAATAAAGGAAAACTGCATATGTACCACAAATAAAATATATTAGAATCTACAATCTATGCAGCCATAACATTTAAGTTAAACTACATACATTGCAAAGTAACAGCAGCAGAGTTCTCTGGGTCGATCTCCATCTCTGGCAAACTCGGTAAGTGCCGTTTGTTTCATCTTCAAAGTAACAGATGTGAAAGCAAGAAGGTCAAAGTTTGGGGCGTGATGTGATGAGACAGCAGTATGTCCTGATTCTGTGTATACTGCATGCAACGGTACAAACTTTTTAAGGGCAGCTGCAGTACCTACTAAAAGTAAAAAGAAAAAGTTTGCAGTTGGGAACACACCCCGGGTGACTTTATTACCCGCAATGCAACCAAAACTGTGGAGCTGCAAACCAAAAGCAGCTGGTCTACCGCTGCCTCAATTAGTTAGTAAGTTTTTGTTATCGTGTGACTCAGTGTTTTTAAATGTTACTTCAGATTCACCAAAGTCACACAATAACACAAACAAGGCAGTGGTACCAGCAGCTCCAGTGTTGTAAATTACTGTTTTTGTTAAAGTATCTGGCTTTGAATGGAGCGTAGATTAAGTTCCACTTTCTGTTCAGTTCCCCATCAAAAAGTACAAGTTGTGTGAGATATTGTATGAGTATGATATGCAACAGAGGTCCCTGGGTAGAATCAAAACAGGACATGGCAGAAGAAACAGAAAATTAATCGCCAACTATTTTTGATAATCAATTAGTCATCATTGTTAATCATAAAGTTATTTTTATTTGCTGGCTCCAGCTACATTGTAAAGATGTTTTTCAGTGTCTTACATGATAGTCAACTGAAAATCTTTTTAAATTGTTGGTTGGATGAAACGAGACATTTGAATGTGTCATTTTTGTTACCAGTAAATTATAAATTGCATGTTACCATGAGGGTACTGACAGCTATCCCTGGATCACTGCTGATGCTGAAGAAGACAGCTGAATCTGATGATTATGAGACAAGATGTGAACAGATAAGAAATACTTTTTACCAGATTTTTAGGTGGATTTATGGATGTTTATTGTAGGTAGACATTGAAAATATTGCTATCATTTGTACGCTCCGATACAGTGAGTATGTCTGTTAGATGTGACTGAATTATGACTGTAAGAAGAAGTGGGGCTGTTACGTCCCTACTGGGGAAAGGCTCTAAAATCAGTTTGACAGCAGCAGCTGATTGTCATCGAGGTGAGTTACTTGTTCTGTTTGATAAATCCAGTATATAAAGATGTGAATGCAGCCACAGTGTGAATCCTCTCTCTACACTTTCACCTGGTTGCACGATCAGCGAGCTTAGCAACATCACTTTGCTGTCCACGGGTGATTACCTGTGCAGGCTGACCAGCAGCAGACTCGGAGTGACAGGGCCAGGCACTGTGCTGAGGAGAGGAGGGGATCAGGGCTTAGAGGGAGGCTGCAATGCCTATAGCCTACAGTAATCCTGGATCACAGAGTTAGCTCCGTTAGCTTCTCCCACTCACTGCGGGGATTAGAGACACTGAGCTGACCACTCTGATGAAACACTTGCAATATCTGGGGACTGACAGAGACCTGGCAGGAGGACAGGTTACACAGGGGGTAAAGGGGGGGAGGGGGGAGGGGGGAGGGATGGACCTGCATCAACTGACAGCTCTGATGGAGACGTCCACTGTGACTTTCTAATGAAACCAGAGATCATGCCAACCTAATTAACACTATTTCCATGTGGGCATGAGCTAATATGAAAACTGTATAGTGAGATTATCCTCTATAGTAGATAAAAAAAATACTTACAGCATGATGTTCTACTCAACCATTTGGTACAGGGCGTTTTGAGTCAATATAATGAATGAAAATGTGTTGAACTTAATTCAACCTGATTGAGCTATCTTCACCATTCAGTTTAGGTGTGTTTTGCTATAAAATTCCATTTGATGCTGCTGTGTCCTTAAATAGGATGCCTTTGCAGTTTGCCTCCTACAGGTAGTTAATCCCAAAACATGTCATTCCAGATATGTGGGCACTGTGTGGTGGGAATTTCAAAGGTAGAGATATTTTTTAAACATAAAGGTTAATAATAAAGGTTTAATACGTACTATATNACAGTTCATTTGTCCTTTTATGGTAAAGGTAGTGAAGCTAAGCTAATGTTGAGCCTTTGTTGAGCCCTATATATATATATATATATATATATATATATATATACATATGTATATACATATATATATATACTGAAGCTGCAATAAACATTAGACAAGAGAGTTTTCTGACTGAATGAACAAAATAACAACCTTAAAGATATTCACCTACAGACTAGAATGTTGTTATTTTACATTTAGCATACTTCAGGTAAGAAGACATCTTTTGGTTCTTGAAAAAAACGCTGTGATTATTTTTCTTTCTTCTCTGGCTTCATGTGGCAGATAAATCACCAGCTCAGTCATTAGACAGTTGTATATGATCACTATGGTTACCGCTACAGGCTCCTCTTAGGACCCCAGGGTCAAGAATCGTGCATTATGGTGCGTTACATTTACATTGGAAGTCGGAACTTGGAGCTCCGAACAACGTAACCTCCAAACTGAGTGCTTCCCAGTTTAAAAACTGGGACATGGAACATGGAATTTGAAAAAAAATGGACAGTTAATGAAATGAAATGAAAACCCCAATGTTTATGCTTGTAGATGCTAGATTTCAGTGCTTTTCCAACTTCAAAACTCCGACTTACGAGTACAACTGAACGCACCATTAGTCGTAGCACAAACACCAGGCTATCAACGGATCAGCTGTGCAGTGTTATTAATGGAGAATTACGTGGAAAATTGAACACCTTGCTTTCCCAACTCAGCAAGGATCTGCTCCAGCCTTTCCCCTTCTTGAATCGGTGTAATATGGATTGATCACTGACAAGGCTACTGCCGCTGCCATTTCAACTTTTAGCTGCAGTGTAAGTTAGCCTAACTAACAGAACATTTTTCCTCTTTTTTACCTATGTGTGGGGGGGGCAGTGGCAGGGGCGAAAATCCCATTTCATAGTTGGGGGGGGGGACAATAAACAGTAAAATTTTAGAGAATAATTCCAGGGGGGGACAA